>NW_024097878.1:0-120000 GCF_016545835.1 Crotalus tigris | reverse complement strand
GTGGAAGAATAGAGTCAACTTTGGTTCATCTTGAAAGAGCTAAACAGGGTTCAACCATCGTGTTTGGATGGGAGACCAGGAGGGAATTTCATGACTATGGTCTAGACCAGGGGTAGGCAACCGTGGCTCTTTTATGACTCGTGGACTTCAACTCCCAGAATTCCTGAGCCAGCATGGCTCAGCTTGGAAACCTGTCCCTTTCCCCTCAGCGTGGCTGGCTCAGGAATTCTGGGAGTTGAAGTCCACAAGTCATAAAAGGGCTAAGTTTGAAGACCCCCTGATGTAGAGTTACATCTCTTGGGGTGATTTGAGCTGCTTGTGACTGACTTTCCCTACATTTAAAATGGTTTGTAACTGGAGACTCATGGACTCTGAGGGACTTCTGAAAGCTACTATTCTGATTCTCCTGAAGAATTTAGTACAGTGTTTCTCAACCTTGACCATTTTAAGGCATGTGGACTTCAACTCCCAGAATTCCACAGCCAGCAATGCTGGCTGTGGAATTCTGGGAGTTGAAGTCCACATGCCTTAAAATGGTCAAGGTTGAGAAACACTGATTTAGTAGGTTCAGAAATTACGTTTAATTATTTCCATTCCCACCTTGAGGACCAAGCGCAGGTATCTGTCGGTCCTAATGGTTCTTGTATTGTCACTACAAGGGCCTGTTCCTCTTGGGTCTTCAATACCTAAAGACATTCCTAGTTGTCATCAGGAATTTGGACTATGGTAATGGCCAGCTGTACCTCCACAGTTCCCATTTGGTCTTCCTTTGGGGCAATCTATGATCCTTCTTCAGTGTCTTCCAATACAGAATAATTTTTCCAAGAAGAGCTAAATCCTTTCTTGCTTTTTTTTATTATTAAAAGTTTTAAATTTTTTTTACAGTATATAACCCAAATCCCTCCCACCCCTCCACCCCTCCCCCACTTCCCAGAGCTGATTGTTGTTGTTGTTGTTAATTGCGAAGTCGTGTCCGACCCATCGTGACCCCATGGACAATGTTCCTCCAGGTCTTTCTGTCCTCTACCATCTTCTGGAGTCCATTTAAGTTCACACCTACTGCTTCAGTGACTCCATCCAGCCACCTCCTTCTCTGTCGTCCCCTTCTTCTCTTGCCCTCAATCTTTCCAGAGCTGATTACAGGGTTACAAATAAGCAATCATAATCTAACTAACGTTACCCAACTCTACTAACAATCAAATCCATAACATACTTTAACTCCTTTTCAAAATAAATATTAACAAATTAAAAACCAAAAAATAATAATATAATTAAACAATAATACTAAAAATAATATAAACTCAATCATATTAAACTATTAAAAATAATCTAACATTTACTCATAAGCTAAATAGTACTTTTTAGTTTCATATTTATTCTGGATATAATCTATCCATCTTCTCCAAACCAAAATATATCTTTCTTGTGAATAATCCTTCAAATAAGCGGAAATCTTTGCCATTTCTGCTAAATTAGACCCCTTTAGTATCTTGGTTTTTGTATCAAGTCCTCCCCGCCTCTTTCCAATCCAGCATTTACCCAGGTTAGTGCAAATATCCAAGGAGAAGAAAGTAGTTCCAAAGAGAAATCATAAAACTTGCTATTTAATTTTCCATTGTTTGGAGAGATTTCAGCTTATATAGCAGGAGGAAAGCGACCAGAAAAAATGATTTGTAAGAAGACACAAGAGACAGTTCTGAAAACAAAAGATGGTTCCCATCTGGAACTCAAGGACCACAAAAGTACCAGAAGTCATAAGAGAAATACAAAATGAAGACTGGTCGACTCAAAAACGAGAGAGGCCGAGTCTCCTCTGAGGTTCACGCCAATTCTTGTGAAGCCAAAACTAGCTAGATTTTAGGTAGCCATGCCTGGGTGGTTGTGAATGCAGGGAGCGATGGAGATGACCTTGTAGAAGCCAACCAGAAGCCATTAGGACAACAGCAGGTGCAGAAGTAGGAGTTAAGCCTTGGCAGGTGTGAAAGTACTTTGACAAGACCGGCTGCCTCCTGACTCCATGGGATATGAAAGGAAGAGAGACAGAAAAAATACAGGCAGGTTCGCTTATTATGCTCTATCTCAATAAAGTATAGTTCTGATTTTCTGGTAGAATTAGTTTCCCTGACGAGATCAGCCTCATTAGACCTCACAATGTGTGAATAACAAACAGAACACAACCACGCTTTGAGTTTTGAAAATGAACAGTTAAAATTGTCAATCTTCCTTTTATTTTTGTATGTGTCTTAGAGGGGGTGGACAGGAAGGAAGGAAAGAAGGAAGGAAGGAAGGAAGGAAGGAAAGAAAGAAAGAAGAAAGAAAGAAAGAAAGAAAGAGAGGAAGAGAAAGAAAGAAAGAAAAAGAAAGAAAGGAAAGAGAGAGGAAGAGAAAGAAAGAAAGAAAAAGAAAGAAAGGAAAGAGAAAGGAAGAGAAAGAGAGAGAAAGAAAGAAAGAAAGAGAAAGGAAGAGAAAGAAAGAAAGAAAGAAAAGAAAGAAATGAAAAAAGAGAAAAAGGAAAGAGAGGAAGAGAGGAAGAGAAAGAAAGAAAGAAAGAAAAAGAAAGAAAAAGAAAGAAAGGAAAGAGAAAGGAAGAGAAAGAGAGAGAAAGAAAGAAAGAAAGAAAGAAAGAGAAAGAGAGAGAAAGAAAGAAATGAAAAAAAGAGAAAAAGGAAAGAGAGGAAGAGAGGAAGAGAAAGAAAGAAAAAGAAAGAAAGAAAAGAAAGAAAGGAAAGAGAAAGGAAGAGAAAGAGAAAGAAAGAAAGAAAGAAAGAGAGGGAGAAAAAGAAAGAAAGGAAAGAGAAAGGAAGAGAAAGAGAGAGAAAGAAAGAAAGAAAGAGAAAGAAAGAAAGGAAAGAGAAAGGAAGAAAGAAAGAAAGAAGGAAAGAAAAAGGAAGAGAAAGTAAGTAAGTAAGAAAGAAAGAAAGAAAGAAAGAAAGAAAGAAAGAAAGAAAGAAAGAAAGAAAGAAAGAAAGAGAATACTGTAAACACATTTTTGATTCCCTTTGCACCAAACATTTCAACTTATTTCCCCCCCCCCAAAAAAAACACCTCAAAATGCTTTGGATATATGACAGAGTTTCTGGAAACTGCTGCAGAGAAAAACAATGTAGTACAAATTGCTTACATGCTTATTTCTCATGTCGCAGTCAGTAGCCAGCCTTCTTTGGCCTTGAAAAAGCTAAGCCATCTCTCTCTCTCTCTCTCTCTCTCTCTCATGTATCTTTTTCTTTCTATCTCTCCAGCTTGTTCCATACTTCATGCCAAACTATGATTTGGTCCAAAGCTATGGGCTAAAAGCCAGAACAGGGTTAGAGGTCACAAGCAACCCACAGATCACCTTGTTTACTATGGCTTTACTATGGCTTTCGGAAGGGATGAATATGCCTTGCTGAAGATTTTTAAGCCCAGGCTGGATGAACATCTGTTGGTGATGATGCAGTAGGGGGACACTAGCTCAGATTGCATGACCTCTGTTGTCTTTGGAGCTTCTCCATCATCCAGGTCATGGCTGTTCAAAAAGCATCTGGACTTTCTTTGTTTTTCCTTGATGACGTTTCGCTTCTCATCCCAGAAGCTTTTTTCCGTTCAAACCCGTTCAATCAGAACTGAAGCAGCTTCTTGGATGAGAAGCGAAACCTCTTCAAAGAAAAACAAAGAAAATCCAGTTGCCTTTTTTTGGGGGGGGGGGGGGGAAGCACCTGAGTTCTTTTAACATTCCAGGATTCACATAATTGGACTTGCTTTCAATAAGACGCCTATCACAATTGTACAGCGGAAATTGTGTGCTAATTAAACAGGAGGGTCTGAAGGCACCCGAGTACTGGCGGTTTTAGCTTGAGAGATTTTATGCTTAGACAGAAACTAAAAATTTAATTTTAAACTGTAGTGTTCTAACAAGTGTAAATGAAGGTAGCATGAGTTACGCCTTTGGTCTGTGGAAGGAAGAATTGGAATATCGGATTTTGGAAAATCAAACAAAAAAAAAACGTGAAGCACGCATTTGTAGGATGTAAACAATGAAGCCGTTCATTGGCACATATTATTTCAAGTCTATTGGGCCCTTCAAAGAATGTTTAAAGTGGGATGTACAATACAGTTTTATGCTGGCTCTATTTGAAAAAAAACAACAACAACCCAAAAACTCATGTGATTTGTCTCATTCTGTTATTAGCTTTGTTCTGGTTTCGAATTGATACGCGTATTAAGTAAAATTTTAGGGAGAAATATAATTAAGGCTCTCAATGCTGAATTATATTGCTAAAATGTGCATTTGTTATTTGGAGAAGAGTTTTTGGTTTTGTCCAGTTGAAATATAGCAAGGAAGATCATCCTGTATCATGGGATTCACCCCCCCTGATTTTTAAGGAATGCATTTATGAGACGCATTACTTCTTCAGGTTTTGAAAGTTTTGTTGCCCAAAAATGAGTAAACGGTACAAGATGTTGCTATAGGGCTGAGATTTAATGATAAGCTTCATGAACAATACAATTCTACATAGATATTAATATTTATCATATGTACTGTAACTTTTGTTAATTTTCTTAAGATAAGATAAGCTTTATTGTCACTGTTTCTGTGAACACACAGGCATACATTAAAAAGAACGAAATTATGATGCTCGCTCTCAAAAGAAAATATATAACCATACATTCACATGCATATACATGCTATAGATCTGTGGTGGCGAACCTATGGCACGCGTGCCACAGGTGACACACAGAGCCCTCTCTGTGGGCACGTGCGCTGTTGCTCCAGTCGTAGGCTTTCAGCTCGCTTTAGGCTTCCCACCGCCTAAAAAAAAAGGTTCAATCAATCAATCAATTTCAACTTCTTGCGGGGGAAAAAAAAGATCTCGCAAAGTTGGAATTGATTGATTGAACTTTTTAGTCCCATCCAGTCTGTTGTTATCACCAAAGCCACGCCCACCCAATGGGCCACACCCACCCAATGGGCTACACCCACCCGGCACTCGACGATGCATAAGTGGGTTTTGGGTTGCAGTTTGGGCACTTGGTCTCTAAAAGGTTCACCATCACTGCTATAGATATACATATATATACAAATACACACACACACACACACACACACACACACACAATTTTAATTTTCATCATTAAGCTTAGTTCAATAAAAGTAAATGTAAAGTATTTTTCCATTGTATTATTGTTTTCAGTGTAGTTTTCTTTCTTTTTGCATTTCGCTACAAAATAAAAAAAAAATAAATTCTAAGAGATCAAACAAAGAGAAATAAAGGTGCGAGTTATTCTGGCATTCCTAATAAAAATAGCTTAAGACAGTGGTTCTCAACCTTTTTAATGCCGCGACCCCCAACCGGTCGTAAGTCGAGGACTATTCAACCGGTCGTAAGTCGAGGACTACTCAACTGGTGCAGCACCGTTTGCAGAATGGGACTTTTGGCGGGCTCAGCAGGGCAGAGACAGCCTGGACAATTCCTATTGGCTTTTGAAGAGAGTCTATTCTATTGGCTTTCAAAAGCCAATAGAATAAAAGGGAGTAGCACAGCTAAGGAAAAGGGGGAAAAAAATGGCAGACTGCATTGTTTGGCGACTCCTGTGAAATGGTCGTTCGACCCCAAATGGGGTCCCGACCCACAGGTTGAGAACCACTGGCTTAAGAGTTTGAAGACATTACAGGTAATCCTTGACGTACTTCCAGAGCTAAGTCCAAAATTTCCACTGTTAAGCAAGTCAGTGGTTAAGTGAATTTTGCCTCCTTTTATGATTTTTATTTTTGGCACTGGTTGCTAAGCAAATCACTGCGGTTGTTAAGTGAACCATGCTATCAAGCTTGAAGTTCCCTTTTCTAGTCCAAGGACGATTGCTTCTTAGCTTGCCGACGAACTTGGGGGGAGGATGGGGGAAATGGAAATCAGGCTACAGAGATAAAGAAGGCCGACCATGAGATTCAAGGACGATTCACTAGTTGTCTGGCCGATGTAGAGACATTTTCTCATAACAATATATTTTCTCCTAATCGGACAATGTGGCCTATACTTTTACTATAGGGGTTTGGCCTGCAGTTTGTCAGAGCTGGTTTTGCTTTCATACGTGCCAAAAAGATGTACTCAATAAAGTTTTACATTTAAGAGATTGGAACGTTTTGAAGACGTTTGCTTGGTTGGGTTCATCAGTCGGGACCCTCACACCTGCGGTCATTCAGCAAATCTGATTTCCCCCGTTGACTTTGCTTGTCAGAAGTCGGCTGGTTAGAAATGGTGATCAGGTGACTCTGGGACACTGCAACCGACATAAGTACATGCCAGTTGCCCAGCATCTGAATTTGATCATGTGACCATGGGGATGCTGCAATGGTTGTAAGTGTGAAAAATATTCAAAAGCCCCTTTTTTTCCAGAACTGTTGTAACTCTGAATGGTCACTAAATGAACAGTTGTAAACTGAGGACTACCTGTATATCATTATGAAGAAAATTGATTAGCATTTCAAATGCAAGCTAAAACACAGGCCAGTTTAAGTGTGAATTAAGAATTCCACATAGTGATTAAAATCTTAGCTGCCTAAGCCTTATAAAATTTCCGATTATCACAAGAATACTTCCATAGTTCCATAGGATAAAAACATTTATTTTATAAAGGCGCTGTTTTAATACATGTGTTTTCCCCCCCAAAAGACTGATTTAAGTATAACAGATAACTGTAAAAAAAAATCTTTACATCTATCGTGTATTTTTCTTGTATTATTATTCTCAAGGTTTGCAGTATCACGAAACAAAGCACCCCTATTCTTTTATGATCATATACTACTCATAAGGTGCCTATAAAATATTCTATTTGTAGACATTTAAAAGCCTACAGACTAGCAAGGATGTTTTATCATTGCAATAATATAGTCGAGTTACATATTTTATATTTAGCTACGGAGAATAGGCTTCAAGCAAAGTTTGACTTTAAAAATCCAGATGTTTTACCAACATTTTATGCTACTGAGAGTGGAAGGAGATATTGAAATGAAATTATATTCCTTTTTTATGGCACTTTTCCAGCATTATAAATAAGAAGGGAAAAATGGATTGTTACTATGAATACATTACCAAAAATTGTCACAAAGCAACGCAACACCAAATGTAAGACTTTTTTTTTTTTTTGCATTATATGGATTGGTTTGCTTTATTGTCTCCGGACACAAATAGCAGTGAAATGCTGGATAAACGGATAGCGTTCTATGTCATTTACTGCGCTAAGAGCTCTAAATTATATCTTATATTAATTGCATGGTCTGCAACAACCGCTTTTGTGTTAGCTTTTTTTTTTTTGCTCACAATGAGCTAAAGCAGGCAGTTAATTATTAAGTATCCCAATTTCTTTACTTTTCGTTTTGCCCTGATGAAAACCTATAGCTCAGATCTATAGCCTGAGTTAACAGATCATAGTCATTTTCTGTAATTTAGCACAAGGATTTCTAACAATATGCCCACCAACATGGTTGACGTTAGTGGTTTAGGAACAGCCATGGACTAATTCTATCTGGTTAATTTAGAATTCAATCTGTTGTGGAGATGAATTAATTCAATAACCAAGTTAAGAAAGGGATCCTATATCTGAGGGGCTGCCCCAAAGAAGGGGGAGTCAAGCTATTCTCCAAAGCACCAGAAGGCAGGAGAAGAAGCAACGGATGGAAACTAATCAAGAAGAGAAGCAACCTGGAACTAAGGAAAACAATTCTTGACAGAACAATTAACCTGTGGAACAGCTTGCCTCCAGAAGTTGTGGGTGCTCCATCACTGAAGGTTTTGAAGAAGAGACTGGACAACCATTTGTCTGAAATGGTGTAGAGTTTCCTGCCTGAGCAGGGGGCTGGACTAGATGACCTCCTAACCCACAGATCAACAATAGCCAGTTGTCTAATCCTTTAAGTGGCCAGCTATTATTTCTACTCCAGTTCTCTTTCCTTTACTTTTTTCTCAGAATCCTCTCTAATTACAGGTAGCCCTCCGCTTACTTAATTATTAATTAATTCCTGAAGAAAAAAAAATCACATTTGCATGAAATGGAAAATGTTAATGTAGAAATAGAACCTGAATAGAAATGGAAGGATCTCTATGGATCTTCCATTTGAGCTTGTCATAGCATCCAGGGCTAACTTGATAGCAACTTGTTAGTGTTCATTCATTGATAAACATAGTTCAAAAGCCCAATTTTGGATAGAGCCAATTTATTCAGTCTGGTATATGTTGGATTTGAATTCTGTATTCCCAGCACAATACTGAAAATTCAAGAAGATACAGTCCCTGTTGCATTTAAATCTTCTATAAAGCAAAACACGTGGGTTCCCTAAAGTCAACAAAGACAAATGTATGTATTTGTAAGAGCCAAATTACTAATCTGAAATGGCATAGGGTTTCCTGATGGAACAGGGGGTTGGACTAGAAGACCTTCAAAGTCCCTTCCAGCTTTGTTATTCTGTTCTGTTCTCAAGAAGCTTCACACTGTGGGGCAAGATGAAGGAAGCCAGAACTAAAGAGATTTCAGTAAATTAGGCCCAGAGATAGGCAACCTTGGCTCTTTGATGACTCGTGGACTTCAACTCCCAGAATTCCTCAGCCAGCCACGCTGAGGGGAAAGGGAGAGGTTTCCAAGCTGAGCCACGCTGGCTCAGGAATTCTGGGAGTTGAAGTCCACGAGTCATGAGGGAGCCATAGTTCCCTCATGCTGGCTCAGGAATTCTGGGAGTTGAAGTCCACGAGTCATGAGGGGGCCATAGTTCCCCATGCTGGCTCAGGAATTCTGGGAGATGAAGTCCGCGAGTCATGAGGGGACCATAGTTCCCCCATGCTGGCTCAGGAATTCTGGGAGTTGAAGTCCACGAGTCATAAAAGAACCAAGTTTGAAGAGCCCTATTCTATCTAGTGCAGGGGTAGGCAACCTTGGCTCTTTTATGACTCGTGGACTTCAACTCCCAGAATTCCTGAGCCACCCATGCTGAGGGGAAAGCGAGAGGTTTCCAAGCTGAGCTATGCTGGCTCAGGAATTCTGGGAGTTGGTCCACGAGTCTTAAATTTGCCAAGGTTGAGGACCCCTGATATAGGGCAGAGGTGGGGAACCTTGGCTCTTTTATGACTGGTGGACTTCAACTCCCAGAATTCCTGAGCCAGCCACGCTGAGGGGCAAGGGAGAGGTTTCCAAGCTGAGCCATGCTGGCTCAGGAATTCTGGGAGTTGAAGTCCATGAGTCCTAAAAGAGCCAAGGTTGCCTACTCTTGAGTTAGGCCAGTGGTTCTCAACCTTTCTAATGCCGCAACCCCATAATGCAGTTCCCCATGTTGTGGTGACCCCCAACCACTTATACATCACCGGGTGCCAGGGGTGTGGCCAAAGAAAAGGGGAAAAAAATGGTGGACAGCCTTGTTTGGCGACCCCCATGAAAAGGTCGTTTGACCCCAAATGGGGTCCCGACCCACAGATTGAGAACCACTGAGTTAGGCGAATCGCTGCACCTGTTAAGTTAGTGACACGGTTGTTAAATGAATCTGACTTCCCCTATTGGCTTTGCTTGTCAGAAGGTCACAAAAGGGGGATCACGTGACCCCCCCCCCCGGGGCACTGACTCATAAATAAATGCAAGTCAATTGCCAAGCACGTCAATGTTGATCACAAAATTCTGGGAATGCTGCAAAAGTTGTCCTAAGCCCCCCCCCCCTTTCCCCCAACCATGTTGTAACTTTGGATGGTCACTAAATGGACGGTTGTAAACTGAGGATTTCTGATAACGAAGGAAGTCTACCGCTCAGGGTAACTGAAGAACGAAATGGGAACGATAGCTTGATTTCTAAGGCCATCCGTTCAAAAACCCTGGCATTTACCAGGGAAAAGATTTATCTACACTTTTATAGGGAGCTGGATCCTTAAAGACTTTATTAAGTGCGCCGATACATTTAAGTGTAGTTCTTAAGACTTTTTTTTTTTATGAGAAGCAATTCTAACTTCCTGCCTTTCAAAGCTGTGTGATAGCAGTGATACGGAGTATTTACAAACAAATCTTTCCTGTCAATCAGCGAGCAACAGAAAACCGCTGAAGGCATGAAAATCAGATGGCAGCGCTTCCTTTAAGCCAGGGGTGTCAAACTCAATTTCATTGAGGGCCGCATCAGCACTGCGGTTGCCCTTGGGGGGCCGGGTGGGTGTGGATGGAGTGGATGTGGCCTACTGGGTGGGCATGGCCAGCTCTACATCGTTCACGTCAAGGGGGCCCGTGGGGGGCCTGGGCAGGAGTGGGACAGATCTGAAGGTCTCTGGCAGAAGGGGGTGGGACCGGGGCAAGTGCCAAGGCATGGTCCAGTGGAGGAGCCCCACTGCCTGCTGAAACCCCTCCCCTGGAGCCCATCAAGCCAGATATGTGAAGTAGGTGAGGGCCATTTGCTGGCCACTTGCAGGTGATGGTGCATTTCTTCATTCCTCACAAAGGGTGACACCTCTCCAGCATGCACCCAGGGGACGTGGCCGACGCAGCAGGGGCTGGTTCCTCGCTGTTTCCAGACGGCTTTGTGGAGCTAAGACTGAATGCGTTTCAGCATAGAGGGCCACCACAAAATTGTACATTGGCTCCTGGCCGGCCTGGGCCAGGGCCAAGGCAGCGAGGGCCGTTCCCTCACTGTTTCCAGGATGGCTTCGCGGGCCGCATGAAACCACTTTGCGGGCTGCATCCGGCCTCCGGGCCTTGTGTTTGACATGTCTGCTTTAAGCCATGAATGAGTTAAATTTCTTTCTCTCTCTCTCTTCTTCCCTCCCTCCCTTTCTCTTCCTCCTTCTCTTTCTCTTTCTCTTCCTCTCTCCTCTTCCCATTGTCTTTCTTTTTCTTTGTTCCTCCCTTTCTTTCTATCTTCCTCCCTCCTTTCTTCCTCTTCTCTTCCTCTTCCCATTTCTTCTTTCCGCTCTCTTTCCAACTACTCTTTCTTCTCTTCCCCCATTCTCTTTCCTCGCTCCTTCCACCCTCCCTTTCTCTCTTCTCCCTCCCTTTCTCTTTCTCTTCCTCCCTCTTTCTTTCCTCTTCCTCCCTCCCTTTCGCCATTCAGTCCCTCCATTTCTTCTCTATCTTCCTCCCTTTCTCTGTCTTTCTCTCTCTCTCCCCTTCTTTCTCTTCCACCCTCCATCCTTTTTCTCTCTTCCTTCCTCCACTTTCTCTTTCTCCCCTCCTTTCTCTCTCTTCTCCTTCCTCTTCTCTCCAGCCTCCCTTGTTCCTTCTTTCTCTTCCTCCTTACCTTCTTACTTTCTCTCTTCCTCTCATCCCTTTCTCCCTCCCTTTCTCTTTCTCTTTTTGCTTTCTCCCTACCGCCTTCTCTCGTCTTGAGTCAGTCTTGAATCCTGGCGATACATGGACAAGGTCATGCAGTTCCTTGGTAACAATTTTTCAAATGTGGACTTTGCCTCCTTCTTGGAGACAAGACAGAGTGATGGCTCAAAGGCATTCAGTTAGAATCCACGCTGAAGGCAAGATTTGAACAGCATCCTTGATTTTAGCCTGGTGCCAAACTGCTTCCCCATAAAATATAATAGCAGAAACATCATTAATAAGAAGCAACTTCGTTAAATTACAGATCTAAAAGTGATTAAACATGGTCAACTGGGCTCTATATATGGCAACCACAACCAAAACCAAGCAAACAAAAAAAAATCCGTATTTTAATTCCCCAAATGGCATCCTTGTACCTGATGGCGAAGTGTTGTTTAAATTCAAAACCAAGTTTACAGAGTTGGAACAGGCTTTTGTAACAATAAATCACAGATGTGGAAACATCAGTATATCATCGATACAATTGAATGGAAGCTCAACCTTTACTAATGGTTGGGACTAATAATCACAAGAACAATTATGCTCAGTTGCACAAGTTCAGAAGCATGTTCCACCTTCTATTAGCTTTTCTCCCGCCAAAGCAGAAAACAAAGCAGAAAGGGTGACAATGCTTACATTATGCAGCCAACCTAATTACTTTTTTTAAACTGCACAGTTGATGCTGTGCAGGCAAACAAAATTAAAATGTGAAATGCAGATACCTAACAGTAGGATGCACCTTAGGATTTTAGAAAATATTTCAGTGGGTAACTGAGATTACTATTCAAAGATAATTGTAGAATATTTTTCTCCATCTGTGACTGGTAGGGAGGGAAAAACCAGACACTGAACAATATGTTCAGTATGGGGGAAAGCTAAGCTTTTAAATACAGCAGTCATGTTCTGAGAGTTAAAAACTAAATGTCATCGTGCAATAGGAAAACAAATTGGTCACCCTTGCGATCTGCCCAAAGGAATGGAACGGTATGATACACTGCTAGACTCCAAACACTAAATCATTTTAACATGCACAATAACAAAAGATAGAACAGCGATATTTTGCAGGACAAAAGTTGTAGGATATCAGAAAAACCACACAAGGGAATAACTTTGAAACATAACATAGGAATGGGAAAAAAATTTCCTGACACTGAGAACTATTAATCAGTGGAATAATTTGCCTCCTGGAGTGTGGATTAATCAGTGGAATAATTTGCCTCTGGAGTTGTGGATGCTCATCAATGAGGTTTCAAAAATAGATTGTTGTTAGTTGCGAAGTCGTGTCAGACCCATCGCACTCAATGGACAACGTTTCCTCAGGCCTTCGGTCCTCTACATCTTCTGGAGTCATTTAAGTCATGTCTCCGGCTTTCAGGACTCCATCCAGCCACCTCATTCTTCGTAGTCCATTCTTCTATTGCCCTCAATCTTCCCACTAGCATTAGGGAGCTCTCAGTGAGTCCTTCCTCTCATTAGGTGACAAAGTCCTTGAATTTCAACTTCAGGATCTGGCCTTTCTAAAGAGCAGTCCGGGGGTTGATCTCTCTAGGCTGACTGTTGTGATCTCGCCTTGCGTCCAGGGGACTCGCGGAGTCTCTCCAGCACCAGAGTTCAAAGCCTCCATCTTGGCGCTCAGCCTTTCTTATGGTCCAGCTTTCACAGCCATACATTGCAACTTGGGAAGACCATGCCCCCGCATATACGCACTTTTTGTTGGAAGGGTGCTAGGACACCAATTTGACTGGGATGGTGTAAGGGCTCCGGCCTGACGTGAGAGTTGGACTAGAGACCTTCCCTTTGTTTTGGCGACCCCCGTGGAGCTGGGTCAGTTCGACCCCAAATGGGGGTTCCCGGACCCACAGGTTGAGAACCAAATGTCGTAGGCAAAGCTTAGGTATTCACTAGGAGTGAATGTACGGCTGTGAGAGCTGGGACCATAAGGAAGTTGAGCGCCAAAAATTGATGCTTCAGAATTGGTGGTGCTGGTGAAGGGCACTTGAGAGTCACTTGGACCCGTCAGGGAGCTCCAGGCAAGCCTAAAGGAATCAACGGACAGATCCTCGTCGCTGAAGCTCAAAAAAATTGGCCACGAATGAGGAAGAAAGGACTTATTAGAGAAGAGCCTGAGGTTAGGAAAGTCGAAGGCAAAAGGAAAAAAAGGGGACAGCAGTAGGATGAGATGGTTAGATAAGGTCGTCGACACAATGACCGGGAATTGGGCAGAGTCAGGAGTACGACTGGCGGAGGACAGAAGGGCCTGGTGTTGCTGTGGTCCACAGGGTCGCACAAAGAGTCAGACATGACTTAGTGGGATATGACTTAGTTTGGGTATGGGTAGTCTAGTTTAACGAAGAGAAGGACAAGGGGGGACAGGATTAGCAGTCTTCATATTCAGGGGCTGCCTAGAAAGAAGAGGAAACTAAGCTATTCTCCAAAGCGCCTGAAGGCAGGACAAGAAGCGAAAAGGGTGGTAATAATCAAGGAGAGAAGCAATCTAGAAACTAAGGAGAAATTCCTGACAGTGAGAACAATTAACCAGTGGAAACAATCTGCCTCCAGAAGCAGTAAAATGCTCCAACCCAATGGAGTTTTTAAGAGAGACTGGACGCCATTTGTCCGAAATGGTGTAGGGTTTCCTGCTGAGCAGGGGGTGGATAGATACCTCCAAGGTCCCTTCAACTTTACTACATTACTTTTACCTCTGAGATGCTCCCCAAGCTTTATGATTCTGTGATTTGTATTTCCTCAACAGCATAATAAAGCTCAGGATGTGATCTCAACCGCGTCATTAACTTGTAAGCCCCTACTATGGCTTCTAGGTTATTGAGCTAAACCTTTTGCTAGAAGGGATGCCAAATATCCTGTAAATATCGTGCAGAAAAAAATGTGAGTTAACCAAAAAAATAAACAAGAGCATTAGACTTATATAAAACTTGCCCAGTGCTTTACAGCCCTGTCTAAGCAGTTTACAGATCGCATGTTGCCCCCAAACAATCTGGGTCCTCATTTACTGACCTCCAGAAGGATGGAGTTCTACTTGAGCCATCGGAGGATCGAACTGCTGGCAGTGAGCAGTGGAGTTAGCTGCAGTACTGCATTCTAACCACTGCTGCCACCACGAAACAATGACAATAATTAATTTTGATCACGTGACATGGCCAGGGGCTTCATAGTTTCAAATGGAAAATTAAGTCCATATTTGGGCCAGAATTGCTAGTGAATTTATTAGTCTAATGGCGTATGCAGATCCTGCCTCTGGATGCGCTCTTCTGCCTAAATATGACTAATTAGAAGTGCCTTATTTGTAACACAGATTTCTCCAAAGTGATATCTTTTTACAAGGTGCTCCAAGACATTTGGAAGAGCCTCACCTTGTGGAAAAATGCTCAAGATTTGAACTTTTACATGTTTAGCGTATCTCCAGAAACACAACAAACAAGGTCATAAAAAATAGAAATGAAAAGGATCATTTTGAACATGAAGACAGGTACAATCCCCAATTATAATAATTAACACATAGATTTTCACCCCCTTGACAAAATAAAACCTTCTTGTGCAACGGTCTAAAAAGGCATTGATCAGCCTAACATTGGATCAGAATAGCAGCAACAAATTCTCTAACAGCTGAAACAACGCAGAAATACTACTGACCATTTTATCTATAAACTAATTAAGTACGTATGAGCTGGAGTGTGTAGAGGACAGTTTTTCTCTGGGGGAGGGGTGCAGAAAGTGGCTGGAATTGGGTATGTCTAGTGACATGCTAAACAGGATTTCAGTATTTGTCCAAAGAAGAGAGGGTTCAAATTATTCTCCAAAGCACCAGAGTCAGAGGGAAGGACAAGAAACAATGGTTGAAACGACCAAAGATGAGAAGCAACCTGGAATAAGGAGAAACTTCAACAGTGAGGACAATAACCAGTGACAGCTTTCCACCAGAAAATTGGGTGGGCACTCCATAATGGAGATTTTCAGAAGAGACTGGACAGCCACCTGTCTGAAATGGTATTATAGCGGTCTCCTGCTGAGCAGGGGGTGGACTAGATGACCTCCAAGGCCCCTTCCAGCTCTATTCTGATTGAATTAAGTCTCACCAAATGTAAGTGTGCATACACAAATACTAATGTTCATCACGTGGGTTCCTCCTGGTTTTTTAATATATAAAATGGGCTTTAAATTATTTTTTTTTACACCGATCAGCAATAACTCATTTTTTTATCCTTTAAATTTTTATTAAGCGATTTCACCAAATTCCCCAAACTTGTATTAAGCATCAACTAACAGGATTTTAGGATCTTGTGTACAGTACTAGGTACTGCTCAACTGTATTAAGAGGACGCATGGAATGTGTTATATATGGGCTAGATTATAATAATCCATGATATTTATTTTAATTTTTATGAAGATTATATTTTTTTCTAACTGGCATGCGATGTTATAATATATAGATATTCAGCAGAATAATAACATACAGATCAATAAAAGCCAACACTGGGTCAGGCATGAAAGACCAGATCCATATGTGAAAGTCCAGTTAAACTGATTTATTATTAAACAATCTATGCACAGAAATCTTCTCAACTAATGGTTAGCACCTGTTAGATAAGGGACCACAGAATTCAAGGGAAGTTGGACTTAATTCACTTGTGACCACGTAGAGATTCTAGGCTAATCCCTCTTTTAATTCCACCCCTGGGTTCTGCCATTTCCTCCCCTACACAATGATAGAAAATATTCCAGTTTAAAGCAAGGAGGACATATTAGAATACTTGCGCTAAAGAAAGAAACCTTTATTTGCTGTTAGTTAAAACTCACACAGATGTCCCAGACAGGATTGCTATTCCTTTCACAGCTGCACAGAAGAGGTAATTTAAGTTATTACAGCTTCTTATAAAAGCTACAGGTATTCTACTTCCAAAAGAACACAGGTGCACTCATCTCCAGCAATATGAATTCCAGATGCACAGGGCTGAAATATCACATATGCACAATAGATCTGATTTGCTACTAGCCATTTAATTCCCCGGGAACAACAGAAAGGTAAGTAGTGTCTGAGTGATTTATGTAATGTTCAGAAAAGCTAACCTAAAATCTGTAGAGAGAGATTCTAAGGGACACAGAACTAAAATATGCCAGCCCTTCTTTTTGTGTGTGAAAGGCTAATACTGATAATAGGTGAAAGATTTCTGTATTCCCTTCATATGTCCACTTAGAAATAGGATGAGGAATTTTGATAACCCATTTACATATTTCTCCAGATATTAGGGTTAGGAAAATCCTTCAAAAGTGAGGCTTGGAATCTCTAGGAACATGGACAAACCACTTTTTTTAAAAAAGAATAATTAATGCAAACATTTCTTTTCCAATCTCCTATGGCCACATCCCATGGGATTTTTCAAAATCAAGGTGAGTCCAGCAACCTTGATTTCCTGGGAAAGAGGTGAGGTTGCTGTTCATGAAAGAACATACTGAAATAGCTGGAAGAAGATTTTAAAGCATCTATGTGCCTGTAAAAAAAAAAAGGCCATAGATGCTGTAATAGTTCAGTTGAGATCAGTGGTTAGAATGTAGTATTGCAAGCTAACTCTGCCCACAGCCAGGAGTTCGATCCTGACTGTCTCAGGGTTGACATGATGGCACAGTGGTTAGAAGGTAGTATTGCAGGCTAACTCTGCCCACAGCCAGGAGTTCGATCCTGACTGTCCAAGGTTGATATGATGGCGTAGTGGTTAGACTGCAGTATTTCAGGCTAAACTCTACTGACTGCCAGCAGTTCAAGTATCACCGCTCGAGGCTGATCATTCCTTCCATCTCGAGGTTGGTAAACCTGAGGAGCCAGATTGCTGGGGGCAAGATGCTAACCTGTAAACTGCTAAGAGAGAGCTGTAAAGCACTGTGAAGCGTTATATAAGTTAAGCGGATTGCATATAAGTCAAGAGCTATTGCTATCTGTATAAGCTCATGTTTAAGCTTTATACAGGATAAAGCCTATAGAGATATTGCAAAATGACTGTGCTTGTTCCAGCAGAACCTGGCAGCTACACAACAATCTCAATATGATATTTTTTCCTCTCTTTATACATATATATTGTTTACATTGTATTGCTCAGGAACTTAAAACTTAGTAGTTATTTGTAGGAAACTATTTTGCGATATACAATCTGCTCATATAAAAACCTTTAAAACAAGGGTAACCAAAAAAATTCTCCCTATACCATAATTTTATGAACAAATTAATGTTACAAAAGTATTAAAATTCTCTTGGTTGTTAAGTTCCTTTATTTGTTCCCCTTACTGGCAAAATGAAAACATAATGCAAGCCAAAGTTTTGGTGAAAAAAGTGAGTTCAGCAGCTGAGCTGGGAGGATGAAATCTAATGTACTTGTATTTTAATTTTTTTGCTTTTATTCATGTCATTTATCATTTATTTAATGTTTGCATTTTATTTCCATACATAGTTAGCTGCTGTGATTACCTTCTTTGATGGAAAAGCCAAGTATCAATCAACAAATACATTAAATAGATAATATTTTAAATCTGAGTTTAATTCTTCACGGTAATAAAAAATATTAAATTTTTATATTAAATATATATTTTTTCTGATTTAAAGATAAGATAGAAACTAAAAAAAAATACTGAGTGACAGACTTACTCCACTATCTTATCAAAATTAATTTCTTTAAATAGGTGAAGAATTCACATTCATTCTGCAGGATAATTTTCCTACTGTGGGACTAAATTTACTTTGGTTAATAGTGGGAATAATAGAAGAACTAAAATTAAATTTGCATCAGAAATAATTTATTTCAACAATGCATTACAGAATGATGATCATTAACAACAATTTTAACATTGTTTGGGTTTTTGGGATATTAGTATAAGGATTTATTACTTTAAAGAATATTATTGTAATCTGTAGAAAGTTCTCAGGGAGTTTGCAGTATAGAAAACATTTCTAAATAAAGACTAAAATCCATGAAAAATATTTGTGCATATGTGCTATTTTCGCTAATTGAAGTGCTGGTTAATGACGATTAAAGCGTCAATGCACTCTAATTAAACTACATACATCTATGACAAATGATCAGGATTTGGAGTAAAACAAAAAGGAATTATGTTTTTTTTTTAAAAAAATATGCAATTCTTTTCTTAAAAAAAAACCCTAAGATTTAATATACATGTTTGATTTGTTTTGTCTTATGTATTCCTTATCTCTGATTAACAGTAATAGAAATATTATAAAATTTTTATTTGTGGGTATTTTTTTTGCTGTTTGTTTTATGTTCTAGCAGAAACCTCAAATGCAAGATATAAACCAGCCTTGATTTACACTGCCATTTTCTGTGGGTGATTCAGAAAGTGAATCAATGAGCTTATTCTGACTCTGTGATTATTGGAAGATTGACTACGCCTGTTCCTTTTTCTTTCTATTTCCTCAAAAAAAAATTTCCCACGATTGGTTTTTTTTTAGAAATAAAAGGGGGATAGCAAATTAATATAGCGATGTGATTGTGATTTCAAATCCCCTCGTTTCTTGTGCCATAACTTGTTTCCTAATCCTTCTTGGAAAGATCTATTTGGGGGAAAAAAACTTGTTTCTAAATTAATATAGAATATAGAGCTGGAAGGGACCCTTGGAGGTCTTCTAGTCCAACCCCTGATGAAGCAGGAGAACCTAGACAGGGGGTATGGCAACCTTGGGCTCATTTTATGATTGGGGACTTCAATCCCAGAATTCCTGAGCCAGCAGGCTCAGCTTGGAAACCTCTCCCTTCCCCTCAGCGTGGCTGGCTCAGGAATTCTGGGAGTTGAAGTCCACGAGTCATAAAAGAGCCAAGGTTGCCTACCCCTGCCTTAAACCATCTCAGACACGTGACTGTCCAGTGTCTTCTTGAAAACCTCCAGTGATGGAGCACCCGCAACTTCTGGTGGCAAGCTGTTCCACTGGTTAATTGTCCTCATTGTTAGGAAGTTTCTCCTTAATTCCAGGTTGCTTCTCTCCTTGATTTGTTTTCATCTATTGTTTTCTTGTCTTGCCTTCTGGTGCTTTACCTTCCCTGACAGCAAAGCCATAGCCTTTTCAAAATGCAATTGTAACCTCCATTTGGGCCTCACTGGACAATCCTAGAAGTCCAAAACTGCTGGGCTTAGCAAAGCTATCTTTGGAAATGAATAAAAGCACTGGTTTAGGAATGTGCAGGAGGCTAACAGAAAAAGGGAAAGGAATGAGTGCTACCTCAGCAAGCTTAATATTAAGACCCAAATCTGCCACTGTCCAGGGAATGTGCTGACCACATCACTGTCATTGATTCGAACTGATTTACATTGTGCAGAATACAAGCACTTAGCCATCCATTTTCCCTTTGTGGCAATCAGAGCCCCAGAAGTAAGTATGGAGTAACTTTGAAGGCCTACTTAGAGTTGGATGAACATTAGTAGCATTTTTTATATGGTTTACGGGATTTTTTTGGATAGATAGATAGATAGATAGATAGATAGATAGATAGATAGATAGATAGATAGATAGACAGACAGACAGACAGACAGACAGATAGATAGACAGACAGACAGGCAGACAGACACGGTAGATATAGAGATATAGAGATAGATAGATAGATAGATAGATAGATAGATAGATAGATAGATAGATAGATAGATAGATAGATAGATAGATAGATAGATAGATAGATAGATAAATAAATTTTGGGATGAGTGAATTCCCCTTGGATTACCCATGAAGTTGCAAAGGGGTTTGAAGCAAAGATTCTCAAAGAATGCTTTATAAAAAAAAGCATGGGTGCTAAAACTCAGACTAAGAGAATTGACAAGGAAAAACAGTGCAGTGACAAAAATGGAAAACTATGTTATGTAAATATTACTGGATTTTTAGCTCTCTGTATCTAATGTGTATTTTATCCAAACTAAGATTTTAACATTAGGGGGAATTTTATGTATTTACAAAATACTTTAGGCCGCCTTCTAGGTTTACAAATTCTTCTGAAAATAGTCATGAGATAGAATGACTTTGGGAATAAACACAAGACTACATAAAGCCTGGAGTCTGTTTTTTTTTTTATAGGAGGAGAAAAATAAGCAATTCTTCTTTCCCTACAGAATGGGCTTTGTCTGGTTGTCAGCTGTCACACTAAAAGCTTAAAAGTTTCCATTACACTTTTCTTTACTCTAAGGACACTATCTCTCTGCAACAGAGCTGCATTGTTGAAATGTGTGTCAAGATTTCTAAAATCACACCTAACTTCACCAGAATTCAAAGAGACAAACAGGTCAACCTCTCCTGGACGGAATTATAAAGCCGGGGTCTTCAGCGTTCTGTTAAACGTTCAGATATTCAGTGTTTAGTTAATTTTTTTTTTAAAAAAATCCCACAATTGAGTGGAGCTATAATATATTCACATTGTATTCTTGAGTTTTGACAGATGCTATCATTTGTACTCTTGATCAGTATGTGATTCTAGTTTCAATATCGTAAGGAAATCCCTAAGTAGCAGAATTGATTTCGAGAAGCATGTACAAGAAGGCATTAACAACAACAATAATACAGCTAGGAAAAAAAATAACGAAATATCCTGATTTTCGAATTGAAGTTGAGTGACTATGAAGAAATCAATGGTTGTACCAATAGTAGTAGGAGTCCTTGGAGCAATACTCAAAGGGCTGCTCAAATACATGGAATATTTGAACTTATCAGACCTGAATATCCTGACTTTGCAAAAAAAAAAAAAAAACCACCCTCCTCGGAACTGCCTATATACTCAGAGGTTACTTTAACACAGTGGTTCTCAACCTGTGGGTCGGGACCCCATTTGGGGTCGAACGACCATTTCACGGGGGTCGCCAAACAATGCAGTCCGCCATTTTTCCCCCCCTTTTCCTTAGCTGTGCTACTCCCTTTTATTCTATTGGCTTTTGAAAGCCAATTAGAATAGACTCTCTTGAATAGAGTCTAATTCTATTGGCTTTCAAAAGCCAATAGGAATTGTCCAGGCTGTCTCTGCCCTGCTGAGCCCGCCAAAAGTCCCATTCTGCAAACGGTGCTGCACCAGTTGAGTAGTCCTCGACTTACAACTGGTTGGGGGTCGCGGCATTAAAAAGGTTGAGAACCACTGCTTTAACAGGTCCTTGGTTAGGACTTGAACTGCTAAGTTTTTACCAGTCCCAGACTGTGAATCGAATTGAAGATTAAATGTTAAATTATTATTATTATTAATGAACTGTTAAGTTTTTACCAGTCCTAGACTGTGAATCGAATTGAAGATTAAATCTTAAATTATTATTATTATTATTATTATTATTATTATTATTATTAATGAACTGTTAAGTTTTTACCAGTCCCAGACTGTGAATCGAATTGAAGATTAAATCTTAAATTATTATTACTATTATTATTATTATTATTATTGAACTATTGAAGATTAAATCTTAAATTATTATTATTAATGAACTGTTAAGTTTTTACCAGTCCCAGACTGTGAATTGAATTGAAGATTAAATCTTAAATTATTATTATTAATGAACTGTTAAATTTTTATCAGTCCCAGACTGTGAATCGAATTGAAGATTAGATCTTAAATAATAATTATTATTATTGAACTGTTAAGTTTTTACTAGTTCCAGACTGTGAATCAAATTAAAGATTAAATCTTAAATAATAATTATTATTGAACTATTAAGTTTTTATTAGTCCCAGACTGTGAATCGAATTGAAGATGATGATGATGATGATGATGATGATTATTATTATTATTATTATTATTAGTGGTGGTGGTGGTGGTGGTGGTAATAGTAGGACTTCCGGAAGTGACATCCACGCACTTCCAGCGGGCCGTTCTAGGCCTGGGAGGCCTTCACCAGCCTAGAACGGACTTCCGGAAGTGACATCCACGCACTTCCGGTGGGCCGTTCTAGGTCTGGGAGACCTTCTCCAGGCCTCCGAGGCCTAGAACGGACTTCCAGAAGCAGCATGGGTTCAACCGGTTCTCCGAACTCAACAAAATTTAGCTACCAATTCTACCAAACAGGTGCGAACCGGTTGAATCCCACCAGTGAATATGCACCAGCTTCTCCTGATCTGGGACAAAAGGAACAAATCGATGAAATATTTCTAAAACACAAAGCCTCTAAAAATAGTTGTCTATGGAGTTTCTCAGCCACCCAGGTTACGGCTGTCCCAAAGGTGCTTTTTTCAAGGGGCACCTGGACTTCTTTGCATTTCCTTGAAGATGTTTCACTTCTCATCCAAGAAGCTTCTTCAGCTCTGGCTGGATGGTGGAGAACGTAAGGATTTATATTCCTTGCAGAGCGCTGACCATTTGCATTCTTTTAGAGCAGGGGGTCTTCAAACTTGGCCCTTTTATGACTTGTGGACTTCAACTCCCAGAATTCCTCAGCCAGCCTCCATTTTGTTTGTTAGATTTAAGACAGGGGTCTTCAAACTTGGCCCTTTTATGACTTGTGGACTTCAACTCCCAGAATTCCTCAGCCAGCCTCCATTTTGTTTGTTAGATTTAAGACAGGGGTCTTCAAACTTGGCCCTTTTATGACTTGTGGACTTCAACTCCCAGAATTCCTCAGCCAGCCTACATTTTGTTTGTTAGATTTAAGACAGGGGTCTTCAAACTTGGCCCTTTTATGACTTGTGGACGTCAACTCCCAGAATTCCTCAGCCAGCCTCCATTTTGTTTGTTAGATTTAAGACAGGGGTCTTCAAATTTGGCCCTTTTATGACTTGTGGACTTCAACTCCCAGAATTCCTCAGCCAGCATGCCTGGCTGAGGAATTCTGGGAGTTGAAGTCCACAAGTCATAAAAGGGCCAAGTTTGAAGACCCCTGTTTTAGAGAGTTGTGGTCCACAACACAGTCTTTTCAGCAGTTCCAAGAAGGCTCCACATCCATCTGTGCCCCTAGGTGACCCTGAGGTCACAGACAATCCTCCAGGGGGCCACAAGAATGCAAATGACCACAACTGAGCCCTAACATTCCTATTGTAAAGTGAGTGGTGCCCCATTTTACAACTTTTTCTTCCCACAGTTGTTAAGGGAATCGCTGCAGTCGTTAAGTTAATAACACGGTTGTGAAGTGAACCTGGTTTATCCATTGACTTTACTTGGCAGAAGTTCACAAGAGGGGGAATTACACGACGCTGGGACCACTGCGACCGTCATAAATGCGAGACAGTTGCCAACGGTCTGAATTTTGGTTCACGTGATCATGGGGACGCTACAACGGTCATAAGTGTGAAAAATGCTCATAAGTCCCTTTTTTTCAGGGATGTTGTAACTGCGAACGGTCACTAAATGAACTGTTGTAAGTTGTGGGCTACCTGTAGGCCTGTAATTCCAACCCGGTGTGTATTAGCAACGCAATTCAACAAATAAGTAGCCACTTTGCATTGTGAATTCGTACCTGCCGGTGAACAAAAGGCCGAAGCAATTGCCAGGCTAACAAATGGGGAAGAATTGCCCTTGACTTTAAAGCAGAAGTCCCCAACCTTTTTGGGCACCAGGGACTGGTAACATGGAGAGAGGTTTTTCCGCAGACCAGAGAGTGTGTGGTTTTGTGTGCTGCCTGCACCTCGCAGATGGGGCTTTGCTTGTGTGATGACCCAGGGCCCCGAACGGAGGCAAAGCACTTAGCTGGTCAGAATAATTGTCTTTGTAAGCACTGCCAACATTCACCCAACAGCCCCCACATAGGCTGGCACAAGTTCAATAAAACAGTCAAGGGAGTTACACAGTTCTTTAAAGTAAAACAGATAATAAGCAAAGTTCCAGCTTGCCTGGAACCTGCAAACTGCAAAACCGAGGACGGCAAGGAGAACTCAGCAGGAAACAAACTTGATCCAAAATGCAAAGAGTCCAGGTACAAGAGCTCACATCACAAGAGTTCACGTTTGTTCCCGGCAAATGCCCCACCCCACAGCTTCTCCTTAAATAACTAATTAATACCACTCTTCAATGCCTTGGTAAGGCCACACTTGGAATACTGCATCCAGTTTTGGTCACCACGATGTAAAAAAGATGTTGAGACTCTAGAAAGAGTACAGAGAAGAGCAACAAAGAGGATTAGGGGAATGGAGGTTAAATCATATAAGGAACGGTTGCTGGAATTGGGTATGTCTAGTTTAACGAAGAGAAGGACAAGGGGAGGACAGGATAGCAGTCTTCCAATATCTCAGGGGCTGCCATAAAGAAGAGGTAATTAAGCTATTTTCCAAAGCACCTGAAGGCAGGACAAGAAGCAACGGGTGGAAACTAATCAAGGAGAGAAGCAACCTAGAACTAAGGAGAAACTTCCTGACAGGGAGAACAATTAATCAGTGGAACAGCTTGCCTCCAGAAGCAGTAAATGCTCCAACACTGGAAGTTTTTAAGAAGAGACTGGACAGCCATTTGTCCGATATGGTGTAGGGTTTCCTGCCTGAGCAGGGGGTTGGACTAGATGACCTCCAAGGTCCCTTCCAACTTTACTACTATTACTATTACTAACTACTCCCCAGGTGTGCCTTGTGGAGTGGGGCGTGACGCTCTCCTCCCGAGCAAGTGAGCCTGCCTCCATTGTTCCCTTCTCCTCTCGGCTCTCCTTGCTCTGGGATCTGGTGGGGAGGGGCCTTGCTCCTCACCCAAGCTCTGCCTTCCCTGTTCCAAACTGGAAGGGCCCTGGCCTCCTTCAGCCTGCTCCTCCCCACAGTCCTCCGAAGCCACAGACACCCCCCTCCTGAGGCTCAACGGGGAACTCCATGTCGTCCTCAGAGTCAGGCTCGGACGAAGGCATGACCTCTTGTTTGTGTGGACCGGTTGCTGGCATGCCGCAGCCTGGTACTAGTCTACGGACCAGGGGTTGGGGACCCCTGCTTTAAAGTATCAAAAATTGTTTATATGAATAATCTGCAGAAAATTGTTGAGAAATCAAGCATCTACCATTTGAATGACCAGGCAACACTATGGCACACGTATTCCCCCAAATGCTTTCATGTCTTTGAAATTGGGTCACTTTTACTCTAAGTCTCTGGGAATTTGAAGGCTACTTTTTTTTAATTTTTAGAACAGAAGGCCGTGTCGCGAAAAGAATCTTGACCTCTTGTAAAAATTGAGCGCCTCTATTCTTCGATATAAAATCGCTCGAAAGAAATCGGCAATGAAAATGTGGCTTAGATGAATGACTCTCCCTACGGGATCCCTTTCCCTCCCCTTCTCCTCCTTTCATACACGAGCAAATTGGCTTATGAATGGATGTGATTATGATTATTTGGCTGCATAAAGCTACGTGCCCTTAAACAAGGAAATTGCCAGTTCACTCTACTCCGGCCTTGTGATTTCCTCCAACTGCTGCGAAAAATTACTTACACAACATTATCCATTGTGCTGATGATGAAAAGCAATTTTGCATTTATTAAGGGTGACGTCATTCCACTCTTGGGGGGGGGGCAGTTTTGGCTCAAACTGCGTTATAAAGAGTTAACTATGCTCCAGAAACACAGCAGATCATTAATTATCCATTATTGGTTAATTTTTGCAGGTAAGGATGCATTCCGTTAAGCCAAAGCAGTCACTCCATTGCTCAACTGCCACAGAAGGATGGCTGCAAGCTAGTTTTGAAATCTGTCATTGCAAAGAGAAAGCACAGGCATAAATAAGGCATAAATTATTCATTCCCGAAAATGACATTTTCTGGACTCAAAAAAAAAATCTTTATTTTTTTTTTTCATGGGCGCTAGGAATAATCCAAAACGTGCTTAGTCCTTGGGAAAATGCATAGAATCCTGCCCTCTCTCTCCTATGTCATTTAGAAATTATTTATTAGAGTTACAATAGCATTCCATTCTTTTTCTAAAGACAGAATATTTCACCTTAGTACGTCTGACTAGCTGAAGCAAGGGCTTGAATATAATTCCCTTCCAACAGGTCCTGTGTTTTATAGAGCAGGGCTTTTCAACCTTTTCACCCATTGTACCACTTTTAGGATATGGCAACATCCGAGTACCACCAGTCGCCTAAGCAAGGTGTCAAAAACTTGATGACCCCCCCAAAAAAGGAAAAAAGTGATAAAGTACAGGTAGTCCTCAACTTACAACAGTTTGCTTAATGACTGTTTGAAGTTACAATGGCATTGAAAAAAGTGCCCCCCGAGCCACTGCCGAGCAAGGCTGCCCACCTGGTGGCGCTCTTCCTCCTGTCCAAGGTTTTCATTGTTGTGAGCATTTCTGTTGAGGATTGGCAGCGAGGGTGGGATGGGGGCTGTTTGGTTTTTATTCCCCCCATCTGCTGGGTGGTTGCAGCAGGTTTTGGTCACTTCACATGACCCTGGGACACTGTGACCGTCATAAATATGAATCAGCTGCCAAGCATCTGAATGTAAATCACAAGACCCTGGAGAGGCTGCAACATTCCAGCTGATCGGTGCTTCTTCTGGGCTCAGCAGAAGTGCCAGGATCAGCGCCGAGATCCAGCTGGAGCTTGGTGCTGATCCTGGTGCTTCCACTGAGCCCTGACAGCCCTGCAGCTCCAGCCGTCTCTCGCTCAGGCTTGTGCGGTGCTGCCACCGGTTCAGCTCATTCCCCTCCCCCGCTACCACTTTTCTATGATGGTCACGTACCACCTGCCAGGTGCCAATGTACCACAGGTGGTACCCGTATCACTGGTTGAAAAGCCCTATTATAGAGCACTCTGCATGAATATGTTAAATGGCAGGTACCCTGGCACCATCTTTTTAATTGCTAAATTAAAAGTATAAAAATTAATTTTGTACATTGACAATGTGCTACATCAGTGGTTCTCAACCTGTGATCCATGGAGTCCCTGGGGGCCACGATGTCATCAAAGGGAGTCCACGAAGTTCTGAAGAAATGTTATGATTTAAATCTCGAGTTAAATCTTGGTGGTCCATGGTCCGTGGCAACAAAAGGTATTTAAAGGCTGTCCGTGGTGAAGAAAAGGTTGAGAACCACTGTGCTACATCTTATCATCAATGATTTGGAAGAGGTGATAGATGGGGAAATCATCAAATTTGCAGACGACACCAAGCTGGCAGGAATAGCCAACACTCCAGAAGACAGGCTTAAGATACAGGAGGACCTAGACAGACTTGAACACTGGGCGCTATCTAACAAAATGAAATTCAGTGGTGAAAAAAAGTAAGGTTCTACATTTAGGCAAGAAAAATCAAATGCACAGGTATAATGTAGGTGGCACCTCGCTCAGTAGTAGCAACTGGGAGAGGGATCTCAGAGTCCTAGTGGACAATCACTTAAATAGGAGCCAGCCGTGTGCTGCAGCTGCCAAAAAAGCCAACACAGTCCTAGGCTGCATTAGATAGAATCGAGATCACGTGAAGTGTTAATACCACTCTTCAATGCCTTGGTAAGGCCACATTTGTAATACTGCATCCAGTTTTAGTCACCACGATGTAAAAAAGATGTTGAGACTCTAGAAAGAGTACAGAGAAGAGCAACAAAGACGATGATGGGACTGGAGGCTAAAAAGGTTGCCAGAATTGGGTATGTCTAGTTTAACGAAAAGAAGGACTAGGGGCGACATGATAGCAGTGTTCCAATATCTTAGGGGCTGCCCCAAAGAAGAGGGAGTCAAGCTATTCTCCAAAGCACCTGAAGGCAGGACAAGGAGCAATGAATGGAAACTAATCAAGCAGAGAAGCAACCTAGAACTAAGGAGAAACTTCCTGACAGTGAGAACAATTAACCAGTGGAACAACCTGCCTCCAGAAGTGGTGAATGCTCCACCATTGGAAGTTTTTAAGAAGAGATTGCATTCTCCCTACTCTGCTGACCATGAGCTTTGCTCAGCGGGGAGCAACCGTTGCTGTTTTAATAGTTTTGGCTGAAGTGGACGAGTTGAAAAGCTGGAGTAAAAATACAGTCAAATCAGCATTTGAGGAGAGAAAAACCGTTAATGCTATTTGACAGTCACACAAGGAAGAATTTAGCTGAACAGTCACATTTCTGAAAAAAAAAAATCAAATGTTTAACCATGTCAACATCGTGATATTGCTCTGCAGCAGGATCCTGTATGTACGCCATTTTTAAAACAGGCGTGAGCTTTATAAATAACTTGATTCAATTAAGGAAGACCACCGTCCTCTATCGCTCTTAAACTAAGCATACAATCCTGCACAGTTCTGGCTAGTTCTCTAAGAAAGGGACAAAAAAGCAGCTGCAGATAACTTATTTTGATATACTGATGCAATAAGCATTCAAAGAAATAAACTTCAAAGCACCATGAAACCTGTGCTTCAGCAAACAGGAGATTTGGGATTAAAAGGATTTTTGGAGTCTTTCTTTTTACAGATAAATCCTGAGTGGAAACACCAGGGGACTAAAATCAGAGGGGGAAAAAAGAAAGAAAGAAACTATGGATGTTAGCATTTTTTTCCCCAATGAGCAAGCGAGCATTTGCTTTTGTTATATTAACTCAGGTTCACTGAGCTGATTTCCTGCTTGTAGATTCAACTATGCATTAGGTAAATTTGACGTGAAGGATGGTACTTGTGAAACAAATCAGGGCGCAGGGGAGAGCTGCGAAGCCGGGATGTTAGCTAGCATATGTGAAAGTGCAGTTACAACGGAATCTGATTTTGCAAACCGTTCAGCAGCATTTTGATTGACGGTTTAGGAACGCTACCGAAACAGAATTTGGAGCATGCAAGCCATAACTCACCCTATACACTATGTTGACCGTAAATTAATGATTTCACGTTAATGTTAAAACAATATTAGTGAGATATTTTACACTATGGGCAGGCAGATGGAAGCTCAGAGGTAGCAACTGTGATCTATATCGCAGTTATAAGAGCAGTGGTAGCGCAGTGGTTAGAATGCAGTATTGCAGGCTAATTCTGCCCACTGACAGCAGTTTGATCTTGACCCAACTAAAGGTTCGATTCTCACTTGTTCAAGGTTAAGTCAGCTTTCCATCCTTCCTAGATTGGTAAAATGAGGACCCAGATTGTTGGGGGCAATGTGCTGTCTTTGTAAACCACTTAGAGAGGGCTATAAAGAACTATGAAGTGGTATATGTCGAAGTGCTATTGCTATTGATTGCTGTCACCAGGGTGTGTGGTGGCAGTTATTGCTTTTTAAAATTGCTCTTGTATTGGGCTTTTATCCTTTTAAGCCACCTGAAATCCCTGAGAGCGAGTCAGGGGACCGTATAAATGTTCTTAAATAAATAATTTCTTCTGAATTATGTTCAAACTCTGGACAAATCATCAAAGGAGGGCACGATTGCTCATGGGTTAAAGACGCTGAGCTTGTCAGCTGGAAAGTCTGGGTTCAAGACCCAAACGCCTCATGACAGGGTGAGCTCCCGTTCCTTGCCTCAGCTCCTGCCCATGTAGCAGTTTGAAAGCAGGCAAATGCGAGTAGATTAATAGGTACCACTTCAATGGGAAAGCAACATCATTCCATGTGCGTTGGCTTATAATCATGCTGGCCACAAGACCGTGGGATCATCTTCGGACAACGCTGGCTCCCTTGACTAGGAAATGGAAACCACCCTCTTGAGGTAGACATGACTGGACAGGGGAAACCTTTACCTTTTACAAATCATCAGAACGTCTAGTGATGTTAGTTGGATGACCGGACAATAATAATAATGTATTCTTGCTATCTGAGCACAAAAGAATTGAGGCCTTTGAACTCTGGGGCTGGAGAAGACTCCTGCGAGTCCCCTGGACTGCAAGGTAATCAAACCGGTCAGTCCTAGAGGAGATCAACCCTGACTGCTCTTTAGAAGGTGAGATCCTGAAGTTGAAACTCAAGTACTTTGGCCACCTAATGAGAAGGAAGGACTCACTGGAGAAGAGCCTGATGCTGGGAAAGATTGAGGGCAATAGAAGAAGTGGCGACAGAGAATGAGGGGGCTGGATGGAGTCACTGAAGCAGTAGGCATGAGCTTAAATGGACTCCAGAAGGTGGTAGAGGACAGGAAGGCCTGGAGGAACATTGTCCATGGGGTCACGATGGGTCGGACACGGCTTTGCAACTAACAACAACAATTCTTGCTATGCATTTCCACTGCTTCTGAAGTGGGAAGAAACACGAGTTCTGCCTGTGGATCGGGACCCTGCTGCGATGTTTTCTAAATCCAACCTGTCATCTTCAGAGGAAGTGTGTGGAACTTGTTACATAACAATGTGATTAATCCACAAAAATCCATTCATCTATATTTCTGTGCATTCAAAATCAGGAGCTATGTGGGTTTTTTAAAAATAAAATAAAATAATAGAATTATAAAACATAGAAAACAGACCTTCTCATCCTTGATAGATGGAAGTACAACAGGATTTGGCTGTAGCTATGAAAACTGCACCTATCTGTATATTTGCTGCCCCTGTCACTTACACACACAAACATAACAGTGGTTTAATATTCTCCAGAAATTCCTTTAACCAAAAACTCAGAACTGTCCCAATTTGAGTCCAGCCACAAGCAAACACAGGTTAGTTCACAGAGCAATGTCCCAATAGTCCATCAGGCACTTGAAAATTGCTCAAACAACATAACTCCACAAGACAAACTTAAATCCACCAGGCAAAATTTAAATCTACACACAAAAGAGCTCATGTAGGAAGAAAAGTTCAGAGTCTCGAAGGCACAATTACAAACATGGTGTCCATCCAGAGTGAAGCAGGAATCACAACGATCAAACACAAAGCTGGAAAACAAACACGTTGTTCCCAGCAATGCCTCCATCTGTCTGCTGTGATAAATAGCCAGCTTTCTGGTGCAGCCCATCAAGAAGGGCGAGGCTGCCTCCTTGTGAGTAATCTGGCTGACCTTCTCTGCCCCTGCCTTTTCTCTGTCCTATGTGTTCTCAGATCAGGTGCAGAAGGCAGTTCCTCCTCCTCTTTGTTGGCCATCTGTAAGCTTTTCCCAGCTGGAACCTCACCCAAATCCCTTCCGGACGGCCATTCAGAGCCATCAATCTGCTCAGTTCCTGAAGTGCCAGGATTCGGCTCATCCTCCATTGAGCTGACATCTGAGGAGGTATCTGGGGAATCGTTCAAGGGAGACATTGCAATATTGTACGTGTTTAGGATATAGGGACTCAATGTAGCTTTGTGCGATAACCTGCCAGATTCCAAGGAAGCCAGTTAATATTCGAAATTATGTTGAGAATATCATTAGCTTTTAGCATGCCTGAATAAAATACAGAAGTTATTAAGGGAAAATGTTGCTGTGGGTAATAATGAAAGCAATTCAAGGATCATAGCCTCCTTATATGCATAACCATGGCTCATGCATAAATACTGAATAGAGCATACTTGCTTACTACTACAGATTGCATTCATTTCCCATTCATTCATATCCTCCCCCTCACATATACACCAAATGCCAGCAGGGAGTGGAGCTGAATTAGGGCACTGGAGAATAGAAGTCTAGAGCAATGTTATATTAAACTCCACGTGAAGCTAAAAGCTTTGGTCTCCAAGGAAATCAAGTGTGGTTTGCTTAAGGACATTTGATATGGCTAGACAGTTTCTCTGGAAGAAAGTCAAGAATATGTTCCTAATCAAAACAAGCTGGATCAATGCTTGCATTTCGGGACGCCGCACATCTTCCATTTAAACAGCATGTCAGAGACATCAGCACGATCATCAACATGGTTTAATTCTTAGCAGTAAAAAAAAGAATCATACAATTAACACAATCAGGCAAATTCATTTGGCATGTAGATATCTTGCGTGGGCTAACTGCCCATAAGACTTCTCCTTCCTTACTTCAACCAGAATTCCTGCACGAATAGCTGATAAAAGCATGCAAAGCTATGCATTTATTTTGAAGGCTTACATCCCTCACGTCCAACGGGTGTCGAACAGTGAAGACAAAAGCTGATCTAGGTAATCTTGTCCACAACACACTTTCCTAGATCACAAAGGACCAACACTCAGCATTTCTTGAAAGCCATGCCATCACTCTGCTAAATATCTAACTTCTCCATACTGTTTTCTGCCCAAAGATATTTACTCATGTAGTAGGCTGTATTGCTATTATCTTTGTCATCATGTTATCCTTCTCATTTTTCTCACCTCTCATCTTTCCTACTACCTTCTCCTATTGATATATTGTGATTTATCAATGGTTGTTGCATCTTATGATTTATGATTGTATCTTATGATTTATGATCTATGACAGTGATGGCGAACCTTTTAGAGACCGAGTGCCCAAAAACTGCCCTGGCCCCTGCTCCACCCCCTGACCCGCCCCCACTCCACCCCCCATCCCCCACCCTGCCTGCCTGCAGGGCCACTCACTGCCTCAAGGACCTGCCGCAGATCGCCCCAGGCAGCCCAGCAGTGCTATGGCGGCCACACCCTCTGCTCACGTCCCGCAGCATCAACTGTGCACAATGGGGTGTGAGGGCAGAGTCTTGTCTACACTGCCTGGCTGCCATGTCGTTGGCTGTGCTGCTCTGCATGGGCCATGCTCAGGGCAACTCTCCTTCAGGGGGGCTGCTGGAGAGGAGGGAGTCACAGGGGAGGCAAGGCTGGGGCAACGGCATGTGTGCCCACAGAGAGGGCTCCAAGTGCCACCTCTGGCACCCGTGCCATAGGTTCGCCACCACTGATCTATGACTTACATTTTGTGATTCATATGTACACTGAGAGCTTAATGCGTGTGTCCAATCACACTTGGCCAATAAAGAATTCTATTCTGTTCTGTTCTGTTCTGCTCTGTTCTCTATTCCATTCCATTCTGCATTCTGATCTGTTCTGTTCTGCTCTGTTCTGCTTTGTTCTCTATTCCATTCCATTCTGCATTCTGTTCTGTTCTGCTCTGTTCTGTTCCGTTCCGTTCCATTCCGTTCCATTCTGCATTCTGTTCCATTCCATTCTATTATATTCTCAGCCTCCACCAGGATCCAGGAGATGCAAAGGAAGTCATTGCTGATTTACAGTCATGGCTGAACCATCCTTGAAAACTCAAGATTCCTTCAAGAGAAGCTAAACTCCTGCTGACTTCATGGCCACCCAATTTGCTGTGCTTTCCAGCAACGTAGAAACAGTTTGTCAGGTTCTTCTCTTTCTCAATATTCAGCTTTGGGATTCCTGCTACTTTTGTTTTCAAGGATTATCCAGATTTGATCCTCGCTGGCTACTTGAGAGCAGCTTACATCACCTGGCTGATGCCACCTGTTATAGGTGAACCATCTTTAAACATGAGTAATGAACGTGCCTAAAGAATCAGATAACCTCACAGGACCAAAATAACTCTAAACTGATACAGCTACGGGATGATTGGAGAATAAAACTGTCTGGGTTCATTTCTGAGAACAAGGGATGCATTTGACATTTTTTTTTAAAAAAAAATAGTAATTTGATTAACTAAAAATAGGATAATGGAAAGTGATTTCACAACATACTTGACAGAAACATTCATACATAATGAGTTTCATCTATTTCAAGTACGTGCTTGCAATTACTTCTAATTATAGATTAGGCGGGGTACTGCAGATAATAAAAATAGTGGGGAAAGTGACAGATATTGTAAAATATTCTGAGTTGCCGAATTTATCTGAACTGAAGCTAAAGATACATTATACAACTGTAGAATAATCTTCAATCATTCCCCCCCTCCCCATTTGAAACGGGGCTATTTATTTTAGCAGAGAGTGCTTATGGAGTTGGCAAAAGATTTAAAAATATCCAGTGTTAAAATGACTGGTAGTTTTCAGAGTGTTTCCCATAAAAATGCAATTTGAAACGCAATTTGTTATGATTAATACCCTTTTGCTACGTATCTGTTGGTATTAGCCTCTTTTTAGACGGAGTCTATTAAAAATGAAAAAGTTGTTTCGCTGACATCACTCTGCCAACAAAAGTGCGTATAGTCAAGGCCATGGTTTTCCCAGTTGCAGTGTATGGCTGTGAAAGTTGGACCATAAGAAAGGCTGAGCGACAAAGAATGGAGGCCTTTGACCAATGGTGCTGGAGAAGACTCCTGCGAGTCCCCTGGACCTCAAGGCGATCAAACTGGTCAGTCCTAGAGGAGATCAGCCCTGACTGCTCGTTAGAAGGCCAGATCCTGAAGTTGAAACTCAAGTACTTTGGCCACCTAATGAGAAGGAAGGACTCACTGGAGAAGAGTCTAATGCTGGGAAAGATTGAAGGCAAGAGAAGAAGGGGACGACAGAGAATGAGGGCGCTGGATGGAGTCACTGAAGCAGTAGGTGTGTGCTTCAATGGACTCCAGAAGATGGTGGAGGACAGGAAGGCCTGGAGGAACGTTGTCCATGGGGTCGCGATGGGTCGGACACGACTTTGCAATTAACAACAACAACAATCAACTGGGAAAAAGAAGAGGAGGGCACAAATACATTTTGTTTCTCACACCCCAAGAAATGAAACAACTAAAGATGAACTCCATCAATCCATGGTAAATAGAAATGATGTCTTTATGCTAAATAAGCAGTGGGATACATTAGACCCCATAGAAACTGAAGCCATAGCAAAAGTAACAGAATGATAGGATTGGAAGGGATCATGGAGGTCTTCTAGTTCAACCCACTGCTCAGGCAAGAAACCCTATACCATTTCAGACAAATGGTTGTCCAATCTCTTCTTAAAAACCATCATTGATGGAGCACCTATAACTTCTGGAGGTTAGTACCACTAATTGTTCTCACTGTCCAGAAATTCCTTGCTTCTTGTTCTTATGCTTTGGAGAATAGGTTGACTGTTCCTCTTCTTTGTGGAAGCCCCTTAGATATTGGAAGACTGCTGTCATGTTACCTCTAGTCCTTCTTTTCATTACAATAGACATACCCAATTCCTGAAACCTTCGTATGTTTGGGCCTCCAGTCCCCTAATCATTTTTGTTGCTCTTCTCTGCACTTTTTCCAGAATCTCAACATTTTGTTATCTCATGACAACTCAAACTGGATGCAATCATACAGTACATTGAATTCTTGTCCTTCCCTAGAACTTTGCTTCCCAGTTTAGTCAATATTTCCTTAGAGCAAAGTGGGCATATTTAAATCTTGCTTCCATTAATGATGGGCTTGACACTCTGCTAAATCACCTTCTAAATCAACTCTTCCAGCAAGGGAGTTGGATAACTTATTGTCCCCTAAGAATATGAAGACTCGAGCTCCTATGTCAGGGGTCTTCAAACTTGGCCCTTTTATGACTTGTGGACTTCAACTCCCAGAATTCCTCAGCCAGCCTCCATTTTGTTTGTTAGATTTAAGAGGTCTTCAAACTTGGCCCTTTTATGACTTGTGGACTTCAACTCCCAGAATTCCTCAGCCAGCGTGCCTGGCTGTGGAATCCTGGGAGTTGAAGTCCACCAGTCATAAAAGGGCCAAGTTTGAAGCCCCCTGTCCTATGTGCTATGCCTGCTGTTTCTTTTGTGTGTTTTATGAGAAATTCTCCAGCTTGAGGAATGAAATGGAGCTTCTTCCCAAAATATAGCAGAACAGATGGCCATTTTTGTGGTATCTGATCAGCTATTAGCATCGTCGATGAAAGTTAGCCCAGAGAAGAAATATTAAAAAGGGCAGAAAATGCTCTCGGAGGTAAGTGGCCGCTCCCTTCCTGAGGCTTAATTTCCTAACTTTGCTTTGCTTACAGGGCCTTACCAGCTAGTTGCCCAAATCCAATTCTTTCATTCACTCATTCCATTTCATTTTCACACAGCCTCTCCCTTTTCCTTAACAAAAGGTTCTGTGCTCTGGCCAACCCCCATGCTTTCCAAATTCTGCCAATTAAACAGCAAAATCCAACTGTGATTGGGAAAAAAAGTCTTCTCACTCACCCAAACAGAAATGCACACATTTTCTTTGTTCCCCTGGGCTTTAAACTTAAAATTTAGAGGTACTCACCTTCATCTTCTTTCCAAAGCAGCCCTTGAGCTCAAACTCTCAAAACTCCCTTTACTACCCTAGCTCCACATGGGCAAGGCCTGGGAAACCCATCCACAGACACAAGGGGGTCTGCTGCCGGCAAGATGGGGCTTACCAGTCTCAGTCCATTGGAGAGGTTAGCTTGGAGTCCCATCTCGGGGTGCCAAATTGTTAGAAGTAAAGTCTTCATCCTGGTTCATCCAAGCCGGGAATAAATAAGCAAACATGGTGACTGCTTTGGGAAGAAGTTACAGTTTATTGCAGAAAGATGGTTCTTCAGGAAAGTGCAGAGACCACATGGGCAGTAGGTTTTATACCCCCCCTAGCCTTTTGTTTGGAATAGTTTCCTGTTCCTGTGGCATGAACCTTGAGACTGTTTCTGAGTGTTTGTCTAGGCCTTGATATCTGTGGTTTAATTCTGTTATCATACCAGGTGATGGGGCTGACTCCTAGAGTTTGGGTGGGGTATGCAGATCTTCTCTTTTGTCTTCTTGATTGCTCTAGCTCCAACTTTCTGATGGTTTTACATTTGCATTTGTATGGGGCTAAAGTCTTGCTTGGGGCAGAGAGATAGATTTGGGGCCAAGTTTGATTTTAAAAAGTCCTTTTGAGGAAAAATATATTTTTCTGCCCTTTTTAATATTTCTTCTCTGGGCTAACTTTCATCATTAGGAAAGAAGTCTCACAAGGAGACTTCGACTGTGTAGCGTATGAAAGAAAAATAGACTTTGCTTAGGGCCTTGCTGGGAAACCAATTTGGCTAAATAAAGGTACTTAAAAGGGAAAATAAGAAATAGTGATTCTCTCTCTCTCTCTCTCTCTATCTCTTCTCTATGCAACCACGTGGTATGTTTAAAATATGTGCCTTCCCTAACTTGAGTTATCTGAAATTTATGGTGGGAATGACTAGGATGTGTAAAACTAAGACTTCTGTTCACTTGTCTTTGTGTATATATGTTTGTCAAAGTCTGTGTGAGAGGTAAATGTGACTGTTAACTGTTTCAAATCCAAAGGAAAAAGGATTTTAAATTCTGTTAGAAATTCTGCTTAAAATAAGCCACAAAAAGGAAATACCTCACTCTGTTTGTCTGGCCAACAGAGTGAAGAAAAAAAATTGTGTTTGTTTGTTTGTTTGTTTATTTTCCTCTTTCTCTCTGTGTATGCTCAAGAACAGCCTTAAGTTACCAGGAGGGATTGTTTTAAGTTTATCTGTTGGAAAAGTTTCACTTGCATTTACTGTATGTGTTTTATCTATCCTTTTCCTGAAAAATGTGTGTCTATCTACAAGAGCCTTTTGAAACTCAAGTCTGCTTGTGTGGAGAAATAATTTTTTTAAGTTACTTTTCGTATCCTATCACTTACTGGTGAAACTACTATGAAACTTTTCTGAAACAAATAAGCATTTTCTAATCTCTAAAATAATGTGGTCTATTTTAGAATAAATGTTCTCCTACCCTTGGCAAGTTGCACATCTTAAAATATTAGGCTTTTAAAAGTATTTGGAGTTTTCAGCATTTTCAAACTGCCTGCAAGCTACCCCCCTTCCAATTCTTTTCCTGCCCTTTGTTCTCCATACCTTTTGTCTGCCTCTCCTGGGAGAGGGCGGGGGGGGGGGAAGATTTTGTGCCCTCTTAAGCCTATTGCACAGACCCAGATGCCTCCATCCATTTGAGCCATGGTGTTTTGAATCCAGCCATCCACTAAAAACCCACCATGCAATCACCAACTTCCAACAGAGGGTCACAAACTTTTCTTTGGGGTATTGTAACAAGAACTATGGCATTTAGGAATAGTGGCAGAACAGTGACACCTTCTGCAATTGTTTATGCCCTTTTTGTACTAAGGAACCCAACCTTTAAAAGAGATCCCAAACTTCCAACAGCCAAGGGGGGGAGCCCCCCTCAGGTTTATCTTCTAAGGCAAAAGAGATCCCAAACTTCAGCCCTGAATATCTGCTCAGATAGAGCTCATTATGTGCAATTCCTTGGAGCTACAAACCTAATGAGCTAAGGAATTAAGAGCAAGGCCTTGAAATTGGGCTCCAGTGGTCATGTGTACTAAGGAAAACCATGGCTGTGAAGAATTTGGGGAGGTATGCAAACCTGACTGGAAGCTAAAGGTGATATCCAACATTTGAAAATGATTGGCACAGAATATTGGACACTATAAATTTCTTTTCCACTTAACAAAATTTTGCCCTGACTTTTAGAACTTTATGGGTGCAAGCTCCCCTTTTGGGAGCCACTAAAGGGATCTTTTTCTGCTGCCTCCATTAATGTCTTATTATTATTATTATTTTGCTTAACAGTTTAAAAGCTTACCTACCAAGTCTCCCTGACCAGATCAATTTTAATGTTGTGCCAATAAGTGTGTCATAAATTTACACACTTAAGGCACAAAGCGGGGGATTGATGAAAGTTAGCCCAGAGAAGAAATATTAAAAAGGGCAGAAAAATATATTTTTCCTCAAAAGGACTTTTTAAAATCAAACTTGGCCCCAAATCTATCTCTCTGCCCCAAGTAAGACTTTAGCCCTATACAAATGCAAATGTAAAACCATCAGAAAGTTGGAGCCAGAGCAATCAAGAAGACAAAAGAGAAGATCTGCATACCCCACCCAAACTCTAGGAGTCAGCCCCATCACCTGGGAAGCAGGATATGATAACAGAATTAAACCACAGATATCAAGGCCTAGACAAACACTCAGAAACAGTCTCAAGGTTCATGCCACAGGAACAGGAAACTATTCCAAACAAAAGGCTAGGGGGGGTATAAAACCTACTGCCCATGTGCTCAATCTCTCTCTGTGCTCTTTGCCTCCCTTCTCTCCTCTGCACTTTCCTGAAGACCATCTTTCTGCAATAAACTGTAACCTTCTTCCCAAAGCAGTCACCATGTTTGCTTATTTATTCCCGGCTTGGATGAATCAGGATGAAGACTTTACTTCTAACAGTCTCCATTAAATCAGACTTAGTTAGAAAGAAGATTGAAGACCTTGCCCTACATACACTTACCTCCTGATAAATGAGGGCCAGTAATAACCTGTTTCCAAAATTTTGTAATCTAACACTTTGCACATTGCCATTAACCTACCTACTCAGTGTCTGTGAAATAGTTGATTCCTTGAGACTTTCCACGGCAATGTCACCTTCACATGTAATTTTGTGCCCTCAGAATGGCTGAACTGCATTACTCAATTTCCAGTAACCATGATTGGGATGGGAAGTTCATAGGACCATAGAAAGGCATCTTGAGTCTTGTATGTCTTCCTAACATGGCAGGTTGCTCATCCAGAGCTATATAATTGTTGGTGCTATTGGCAAAGGATTAATTATACTTAAAAACTGTTTATGAGTCAAGCAATTTCATCAGCACAAAAACAGCACCAACCAGAAAGGCAAAAATTACACTTTATATTTCTTCCAGATTCAGTGTTTACACCCAGGCAAATAGAAATATAAAGGTTATAGGATATCAAGGCTATAGAATACAGAATAAGAGAGTTGGGAGGGACCTTGGAGGTCATCTAGTCCAACCCCGCTGCTCAGGCAGCAAACCCTATACCATTCCAGACAAATGGCTGTCCAGTGTCTTCTTGAAAGTCTCCAGTGTTGGAGCATCTACAACTTCTGGAGGCAGGTTGTTCCACTGATTAATTTTTCCAACTGTGAGGAAATTTCTCCTTGGTTCTAAGTTGCTTCTCTCCTTGATTAGTGTGTTGTTGTTTCTTGTCTTGCTTTCAGGTGCTTTGGAGAATAGCTTGACTCCCTCTTCTTTGGGTCAGCCCCTGAGATACTGGAAGACTGCTACCATGTTCCCCCTCATCCTTCTCTTCATTAAACTAGACATACCCAATTCCAGCAACCGTTCCTCATATGTTTTATCCTCCAGCTCCCTAATCATCTTTGTTGTTCTTCTCTGTACTCTTTCTAGAGTCTCAACATCTTTTTTTACACCGTGACCAAAACTGGCCTTATCAAAGGTTGAAGAGATAAAAGACAAAGTTTGGAAGCGTTTACTTAAAAAAAAAACCTTAAAAACATGTCATTCTCTTTTAAATGTCTTAACATCGTCTAAGCTTACAACAAATTTACCAAGAGAGCTTTAATCTTGAATTCCAGAGTTACTGCGATAAGAATTCAAGAGTTTTCCAGTGTGAAAAATTGAGTATTTTTAGAGCTAAAGGGGAAAATAAATGCAGCAGGCTTTGAAGTTTCCAAACAGTAACTTGAACTGACCTTGTTGATGCAAATATTTTTTTCTTTAACTTTCTCCTCTCTTTTCTACTTTAATACGATGGCTACATTGATTTATGGATCTAAAATATTAAAGTCCAGCACACAGCCCCAACCCCAAATTCCACTAGTGCATTTCAACCAGCTTTATTTTATCTTATGAAAGATTGAACACTCTATTCATATCTAAAACAGATGAATTTTTAAAAACGGCTTTTAAAAGAAATTGGAATAAATCAGAAAGCCATCCTTTTTTCTTCTTCTCTGAAGTGAATTTACCATCAACTTTAAAATGGGTGATTTGCATTGCAAATAATTTCATATGTATGAAAATCTTGATCTCAATTATAGCAAAGAAATGCTTTTTTTTAAAAAAAAAAAAAGTCTTGTATTTACAGATTAATTGTGGTACAGCTCTGTTTTGTTATTAAGGGTCCACATAAGTGTTTATCTGGTAAAGGGCCAAAAATCTACCATCTACAGAACTAAAATATTTATTAAACTCCTTTAAAAGGTAGAAAATGTGTAGGTATTTAAGGCAATATATTTGCTTGCCAGTTTGGTTGCCACGGCAAAAATTCAGAAAATTTATTAACGTTTTCCACCGACTTCTTCATGTGTAGCAGCAGTGGGATTCAGTCGGTTTGCATAGGTTCAGCAGAACTGGTAGCTAAATTTTGCTGTATTCAAAAAACTGGCTGGCTTCCAGAAGTCCAGTCTAGGCCTTGGAGGCCTAGAGGAGGCCTCTCAGGCCTAGAATGGCCCGCTGGAAGTGCATGGATGCCACTTCCGGAAGTCCGTTCTAAGCCTCCGAGGCCTGGAAGAGGCCTCCCAGGCCTAGAACGGCCCACTGGAAGTGTGTGATGCCATTTCCGGAAGTCCGTTCTAGGCCTCCGAGGTCTGGAAGAGGCCTCCGAGACCTAGAACAGCCCGCTGGAAGTGCATGGATGCCACTTCCGGAAGTCCGTTCTAGGCCTCAGAGGCCCAGGCCTGCATCAAATAAGAGAACCGGTTGGTCAGGTATTTGAATTCCACCACTGATGTGTAGAAAACATAATCGATACAAATAAGAGAACTGTTGTAAAATAACAAGTTACTCAAAGTATATGCAAATCTGATAGAAGGGAGCATTAGACTTCATTGAAAATCTGGTTTTAATGACTAAATGGGAGAGGATAAGGAGAGAATAAGGTGGATACATCAAGAAAATGCAACGTTGGTGGAGCCATTCTTGGCAAAATATGACTGAGGAACAGGTGACATGGACCTGAGTACTGAGCAAAATCTAGAAGGAACAAGGAATGAACACACTTTAATTTATGGCTTTGCAGATGTTGAAGGTGTGATTCCATTTTTTATTTTATTTATTTTACTTGTAAAATTTATTGGCCGCCAATCGATGGTGGGACTGAAGTACCTGAACAATGGGTTCTCTTACTAGATACAGGTCTGGGCCTCCGAGGCCTAGAATGGACTTCTGAAGTGGCATCCATGAACTTCCGGTGGGCTGTTCTAGGCCTCGGAGGCCTCCTCCAGACCTCCCAGGACTAGAACGGACTTCCGGAAGTGACATCCACGCACCTCCGGTGGGCCATTCTAGGCCTGGGAGGCCTCCGGGGCCTAGACTGGACTTCCGGAAGCAGTGTGCATTCAGCCGGTTCTCCAAACTCAGCAAAATTTAGCTACTGGTTCTGCTGAACCGGTGCGAACCGACTGAATCCCACCACTGCCGTCAATCTTACCACAGGATAACTGTGGGCGACTTATAATATGAAAAAGATCAAGCTATATATGTAGTCCTCAACTTAACAACAGCTCATTTGGTGACCCTTCAAAGTTACAACGGCATGGAAAAAAGTGACTTCGGGCCGTTTTTCACACTTATGACTGTTGCCGCCTCCCCACGGTCATGTGATCAAAATTCAGATGCTGGGCAACGGACTCATCATTATGACTGCATAATTGCAGCGTCCCTGGGTCACGTGATCCCCTTTTGCGACCTTCTGACAAGCAAAGTCAATGAGGAAGCCAGATTCAATTCACAATTGTGTTTGCTAATTTCACAACTGCAGTGATTCACTTAACAGCCTAGCAAGAAAGATTGTAAAATAGGGTGTTGTTGTTAATTGTGAAGTCGTGTCTGACCCATCACGACCCCATGGACAATGTTTCTCCAGGCCGTCCTGTCCTCTATCATCTTCTGGAGTCCATTTAAGCTCACACCTACTGCTTCAGTGACTCCATCCAGCCCCCTCATTCTCTGTCGTCCCCTTCTTCTCTTGCCCTCCATCTTTCCCAGCATTAGGCTCTTCTCCAGTGAGTCCTTCCTTCTCATTAGGTGGCCAAAGGACTTGAGTTTCAACTTCAGGATCTGGCCTTCTAAAGAGCAGTCGGGGTTGGTCTCCTCTAGGACTGACCGGTTTGATTGCCTTGCAGTCCAAGGGACTTGCAGGAGTCTTCTCCAGCACCATAGTTCAAAGGCCTCCATTCTTTGGCGCTCAGCCTTTCTTATGGTCCAACTTTCACAGCCATACATTGCAACTGGGAAAACCATAGGGTAAAATTCACTTAACAAATGTTTTGCTTAGCAACAGAAATTTTAGACTCAGTTGTAGTCATAACTCCAGGCCTATCTTGTAATTAAAGGCCAAATCCATCCTGGAAGCACGTATATCAGATTTAATCAGTTGGAAGTTCCTATATCCTATTTCTTATTTGGTGTCATCCTTTTTTTTCCTTTTTTTTTTTCTGAAAAGCCTTTTATGAACTATTGATAGAGACCTCTTGATCTCCTTCCTGGCAAACTTAAATCCCTCTGTTAACAAATAGATCAGAAAACCTACAGCTTCCCTGAAAGGTATTCAGTTGCTTGCAATCCAGAAAATAAGTAACTTTATGCTCAAAGCAATTTCTCTCTGCATTTGTCATAGTGTTCATAAACAAATTAGGAAACAGTCAGCCAGGCACGGCTTCTGAAAGAATTCACTACCAGTTATCTTTTTAATTAATTGTCGAATTCAGCTGAGAGCGATTTTTCCCTTCTCTCTCTCTCTCTCTCTCTCTCTCTCTCTCTCTCTCTCTCTCTCTCTCGTTTTTTGATCTATGCCGTACCATGGACTGAGGGGATTTCATCCTTTGGGGGGGGGGGTCGTTCACGGTTATTTCTGCTATTATGAATTTGCTCCTATGGTGCTGGACAAGACTTCTGCGAGTCTCCTGGACTGCAAGGAGATCAAAGCGGTCAGCCCTAGAGGAGATCAACCCCAACTGCTCTTTAGAAGGCAGATCCTGAAGTTGAAACTCAAATACTTTGGCCACCTAATGAGAAGGAAGGACTCACTGGAGAAGAGCCTAATGCTGGGAAAGATGGAGGGCAATAGAAGAAGGGGACGACAGAGAATGAGGTGGCTGGAGGGAGTCACTGAAGCAGTAGGCGTGAGCTTCAATGGACTTCAGAAGATGGCAGAGGACAGGAAGGTCTGGAGGAACGTTGCCCATGGGGTCGCGATGGGTTGGACACGACTTCGTAACTAACAACAACAACGTCGCAGAGCAGAAATCCTTCAATGGTTCCAAAAATACACTTTGGGGCAGTCATTTACTAAATTTACCCTGACTGTATGCGCCTTCTGCGTGGTAAATTATGATTTCCCCCATTATGATTAATGTAACCTTTCTTTCAACCAAATGTAAAATTAGATTTCTCACGTTTAATTGATCCGATCATGAGATGAATTGATCTTTAACTACCCCTAACTTTTTCTGAGTACCCCTTGACTTCAAGAAGACTGCATGCAGTCATTCGGTCCTTAGTCCTCCCACGGCTGGGCTACTGTAATGCACGCTACGTGGGGCTACCCTTGAAGACTGTTTGGAAGCTACCCATTGGTGCAGAGAGCGGCTGAGTGGGGAGTTTTGGGGGCCCCAAGAATGGCGCCTGTAACACCCCAGCTTCGCGAGCTGAATTGTTGTTGGTCTGCTTCTGGGTGCAATTCAAGTTGTTGGTCATCCCCTTTGAAGCCCTTCATGGCATGGGTTCAAGTTACTTGAGGGGCCATCTCGCTCCATTGGGATTGGCCCATCCCACTCATTCCAGCAGAGGAGGCATGCTGTGGGTCCCATCAACCCAATTATTCCAGCCGGCAGGGTCCAGGAAGAGGAGCTTGTCTGCTTTGGCTCCTGCCCTCTGAAACATCTTACCTCCCCCCATCAATGTGAGATTGGCCCCAACCCTCCTATCTTCTCGTAAGGGCCAAAATATGTCACTCTGTCAGTTGGCTTGGGGTCTCCTGGAGGAACAGCGCCATGGAGAGGGTTAATTGAGCAATAACAGATCCCACTTCCTCACCAGTCCGCCTCCCGCCCTCCCCATGTGATTTTAATGTTTTGTTTTAATTTATTTATGTTTTAACTTAGATGTATGTAACTGTAAGCCAGTGGTTCTCAACCTTTTTAATGCCGCGACCCCCAACTGATCGTAAATTGAGGACTACTCAACCAGTCGTAAGTCAAGGACTACCCAACTGGTCGTAAGTTGAGGACTTTCCCTGCTTGGGAGCGCTGTGCATGCATGGTGCTGCCTCCTGCGCCGGTCGAGGCATAGCTGGCAAGGGGCAGTGATGGTGCAGGGCGACCACCGGCTGGGCCACCAGCTGGCCCAGCCCAAGGGAGGTAAGGCACCCGCCGGGCCCCACGCGTGCCAGCAACCCTCCCTGCGCCCGCCGGCCTCCCACCCCTGGCCCTCTTTTCCTTACATTTTTAGTAGTTGCTCAGCAGGGAGGGGTGGAAGCTTCCAGACAGCTCGCCTTCGCTGCAGACAACTTGCAGCACCATTTGCAGACTGGGGCTTTTGGTGGGCTCAGCAGGGCAGAGACAGCCTGGACAATTCCTATTGGCTTTTGAAAGCCAATAGAATTAGGCTCTATTCAAGAGAGTCTATTCTATTGGCTTTCAAAAGCCAATAAAATAAAAGGGAGTAGCACAGCTAAGGAAAAGAGGGAAAAAATGGCAGACTGCGTTGTTTGGCGACCCCCGTGAAATGGTCGTTCAACCCCAAATGGGGTCGTGACCCACAGGTTGAGAACCGCTGCTGTAAGCCATTCAGAGTTACCCTATGGTGAGATGGGCAGCCAATAAATTTTATAAAGAAATAAACAAACATACTGTAACTCAACAGAATTCATGGGGCTTCTTTTGCCTTGGAACACCACACACACACACACACACACACACACACACAGAGAGAGAGAGAGAGAGAGAGAGAGAGAAATAAACAAACATACTGTAACTCAACAGAATTCATGGGGCTTCTTTTGCCTTGGAACACCACACACACACACACACACACACACACACACACACAGAGAGAGAGAGAGAGAGAGAGAGAGAGAGAGAGAGAGAGAGAGAAGAAATGCATATACCTCTGCTTTTATTTACCAAGCACATTTAAACTATAAATCAAAAAGACTCTTAGCCAGCATTGTTGTTTTCTTTTATGCAATATCATTTTGATTGATCAACCTAACGTATTTTCCTAATGGTTTTTTTTCCTATCTTTTCCTCTAGAAAAAAGATTTTCCTACGTTTTTTTGTTGGTGGAGTGAATGTCGCAAGTCCTGAAACATTGACTGATTCTTAGCCTGTTGTGCTTGCTTGGCAACAAAATATGAAGTAGATGATGTACAATTTATTATACTTTAGTATGCACCAATGTGATTGAGATGAAAAAGGATTGTTTCAATTCTGCATAAAACAAAATGATTCTGTTCTGCCTAAGTCAAATGCCACTTGGAATATTCTATTCAGTTCTGGGCATCAACATTCAGGAAGGAGAATAAGATGAACAGAATAATGGAATGACAGAGTTGGAAGGGAACTTGGAGGTCATCTAGTCCAACCTCCAGGAAACCCAATCTCTTCTTAAAAACCTCCAGTTGCTGGAGCACCCACAAGTTCTGGAGGCAAGCTGTTCCACTGATTAATTGTCCTCACTGTCAGGAAATTTCTCCTGAGTTCTAGGTTGGTTTTCTTCTTGATTAGTTTCCATCGGTTGCTTCTTGTCCTGCCTTCGGGTGCTGGAGTGAGTTTAGACAAGGATGACCAAGATGACGAGGGATTTAAAAACAAGCCTCAGGAAGAACTGTTCAAAGGTTTGGTTATGTTTAACCTCTAGAGGAGAAAAATGACAGAAGCTATTATCATTTTTAAAATATCTGAAAGGTTATTGCATAAAAGATAGGAGATATTACGTCTCCATGGGCGCAGAATCAGAAGGTTCAAATTACAAAAAAAAAAAAAACACACCCCCAAAAACAAAAACAAAACAGTGTTAGACCAGATGTCAAGATGTCAATAATAGAGTTGGAAGGACCTTGGGGGTCTTCTAATCCAACTCCCTGCTCAAGTGTGTTCCAGAAAGTTTAATTTGGTGAAGCTGATCTTAAGGTGGAAGAAGGGAACTCAACAATTCAGAAATTACAAGTGGTGCTTATGCCCCAATGAACAGCATCCTAGTCAGCTACAGACATAATGTAAAGTTAAGCAGACTTAGAAACTACTCAGTTCTTAAAACAGCTCAAATGTTTTGGCCACCAAATGAGAAGAGAGGACTCCTTGAAAAAGAGCCCTGATGTTGGGAAAGATGGAAGGCAAAAGAAGGTGATAGCAGAGGACGAGAAGGTTGAATAGTGTCATCAACCCAATGAACATGAATTTTGACAAACTCTGGAAACAGTGAACGACAGGGGAGGCCGGCATGCTATGGGGCCACAAAGAGTCAGATAAGATTTAGCAACTGAACAACAACAAAAATTCTTGAACACCTTTGGCTGATTTTTGCAACATCACCTTGAAGTGCACAAACAAATTAGTATTAGAAGATCACATGCATTTTCATGTAAAACTGTTAGAAATTCGGTTTATATAAAGAATAGTGATTTAGAAGCTAACCAACTGATGTAAGATGTAATGATGGGAATGACTTAGCAGGGTCTATGTCCCTTTAAGAGCCAACTGGGTCGGTGTCTCTTTAAGAGCCTTGTATAAAAGGGAAGGCTCTGCAGATGTGTGCTCTCTCTTCTGTTTCCTACTGTAACTGCTATGTGTTGGAGACTGTTGTATTAACATGTGTATGTATATTGTTCACAGTGTATGATACTGTAGATAGTGTAATATAAACTACCATTTAATATAGACCACTGTTTACTGTGTTTACTCTTGGGTTATCTCGGTGCAATAAGACTGTGCATGCTCTGACATAAAGCTGTTAGAAATTCTGTTTATATAAAGCACTACACAGAGCAAACAAAGAACAGTCACCATGTGCTTTACTGCTCAACTATTTAACTGTAACAGGAAATAGGAAACTCTACTTGGAACAAAAGAGCATAGAGTATATATACCATAGACCCAAACTTGCAAATACTGCCATCTACTGGCTGAATACTACTGTAGTTGTTGCATTATAAACACATTCCAACAACGAATGTCCCATCCCAACAAAAATGATTGAAATGCTAGCTACCTCGCAGCTGCTTTTAGAAGCGATATTTACATCCACTGCAAATAGTTAAATGATTAAGAACTTAATGTGGTAATGCAGATTAAGTTTCATCCTAAGTCGTGATCCCCATTATCCATTTACTCACAAAGGAAAGAGAATAGAGAAAGCATTGAGCTGTTTTCTACTCTGTGTTACAAAACAGCAGAGATCAGATTGGTTGGAATCTTAATTACGGGAAATACCATTAATTTTCTGCACAGGAACAATTTTCTTCTATTACCGCTGTACATTTATTGGCTCAGGCACTCAAATCGTACTGCAAAATAAATTGCTGTATTTTCCAGAATTTCAGGGTGGATATAGAGACTTGACTCATTAGGTTATTGCTCAGACACACACATACCCGTCTCTTTACAAAAAGAATTTAAAAAGTTAAAGTTTTGTACTCGTTTATAATTCAGTGGCTCAGAATTTAATCCCAGTTTCAGATTTTGAGCGAGGCATGGTGGAACTTTTCAATAGGAAAAAACCTTGTACAGATAGTCTTCAACTTACAAGCATTCATTTAACGCCCTTGAAGTTTCAACAGCACTGAAAACAGTAAGCATATATCATTGTAGAGTAATGAAATTGTGCCCAGTTACAAGAAAGCAGAGACATCACCCTGCCAACAAAAGTGCGTATAGTCCAGGCCATGGTTTTCCCAGTTGCAATGTATGGCTGTGAAAGTTGGACCATAAGAAAGGCTGAGTGCCAAAGAACGGAGGCCTTTGAACTCTGGTGCTGGAGAAGACTCCTGCGAGTCCCCTGGACTGCAAGGCGATCCAACCGGTCAGTCCTAGAGGAGATCAACCCTGACTGCTCTTTAGAAGGCCAGATCCTGAAGTTGAAACTCAAGGACTTTGGCCACCTAATGAGAAGGAAGGATTCACTGGAGAAGAGCCTAATGCTGGGAAAGATTGAGGGCAATAGAAGAAGGGGACGACAGAGAATGAGGTGGCTGGATGGAGTCACTGAAGCAGTAGGCGTGAATTTAAATGGACTCCAGAAGATGGTAGAGGGCAGGAAGGCCTGGAGGAACGTTGTCCATGGGGTCGCGATGGGTCGGACACGACTTCGCAATTAACAACAACAACAAGAAAGCAGTTTTTAGAGTTGGTGTTACGTCATTTCTTGGGAAATATTCATAATTATCAATTTGTGTCGTAATGTATTTTTTTTCCTGATAGTCTACAATTGTCAGTTGAGAAAGGGAGGTGCCTTAGCAAATTACCAATTTAAAATCGGAGACGCTGAAAAGCGTGCAGAGAAGAGAAACAAAGATGCTTAGGGGGCTGGAGGCTAAAATATATGAAGAACGGTTGCAGAAATTGGGCATGTCTAATTTAATGAAAGGAAGGATGAGGGGGGACATGATAGCAGTCTTCCGATATTTGAGGGGCTGCCACAAAAAAGAGGGAGTCAAGCTATATTCCAAAGCACCTGAAAGCAGGACAGGAAACAATGGAGGGAAGCTAATTAAGGACAGACGCAACCTAGAACTAAAGAGAAATGTGTTCACTTCTAGAACAATTAACCAGTGGAACAACCTGCCTCCAGAAGTGGTGAATACTCCAACACTGGAAATTTTTAAGAAGAGACTGGACAGCCATTTGTCTGAAATGGTATAGGGTTTCCTGTCTGAGTAGGGGGTTGGACTAGAAGACCTCCAAGGTCCCTTTCCAACTCTGTTATTCTGTTACTCTATTCGACATTTGTACATATAAGCTTTTTCATCAATAATATCTATCCTGGGTCCCGTTTGGTATCAGCTTACCAAATATCATTTATTTATGCAAAGTTGTAAGGATGCTTCTATAAAGTTCTTCAGAGAAGTTCCACAATTCGTTCATTCTCATTCTTTCTTTCTTTTTTTTTTTTTAGGAGAGGAGTGGTTGCAACTGAGAAAATGAAATAAATTTGTTTTCTAAAACTAATTAGTTAGTTAGGAAACATTATAGATGAAAATTCCTCCTTTTCTAAAACTCCATTTTGCTTGGTGAGATTTTTTTCCAAAGTGGACCCATCTCTGAAAATACATTAAAATTATTTCAATACGCTCACCTCTATTATTATAAATAAAGTCTTAAGTTTATGTATGGCTTTTCTCATGGATTCTCACATTGGTCCAGGGAGCAATCTCTACAAATTAATTAAATTTTAAATAAAGTATGAAGCATATTTATTGCTTTTCTCATTGAGTCTCACGTTTGTAAAGGGAAGCCATCTCTACAAGCTAATTAATTTAAATGATAATGAGATATTGCATTATTTTGACATCCACTTCCAATTCAGTGACTAAGTTTTAATCTAATGTTAATTTTCTGCTTCGGAAGCTTGTGGCTTACCCTGCGATGTAAGTAGGTAGGGATCATGAATTTTAAGCAACAAGGATTGTCAATATTTTTTTTTTGTCTGTGTTTAAATCCATTCATCTTTCTATCAAACCAGAGATATTTAGTTCTTTTCGGTTAGTATCACTGATGCAAGTTTTATTCAGTCACTCATGAGAGTTATGCCGTTCTTACGTGTTAAAATATGGAAATCACATTAAAAAATAGCCAGCCGTTACTACTGAAGCATACAAATCCTCCAGATTGTATTTGTAAAAGTGTCCAGAAAATTCAAAAGCTTTCCATTTATTTGCTCATATCCAAATAGCAACCGGTAAACTACAGGATGATAAATTAATACAGAGGAGGACGGAGAAAACCCTACAACAGTGGTGGCGCACTCAGAGCCCTCTCTGTGGGCATGCGCCGTCACCCCAGCCCTGCCTGCCCCCATGGCCCCCTGCTCATCAGCAGCCCCCCCCCCCGAGGAGAGTTGCCCCTGGGTGCAGAGCAGCGCAGCCAAGCACATGGCAGGTGGCCAGCAGGAACAAGACTCTGCCCTCACGCCCCATCACACGCAGACGATGCTGCAGGGCATGGAGGGTGTGTCCACCATGGCACTGCAGGGCTGCCTGAGCCATCTGTGGGCCGTGGAGGCGGTGGGTGGCCCGGCAGGCAGGGTGGGGCGGAGGTGGGGGTGGAGCAGGTGGGGCGGAGCGACGGGGATGGGGCAGGGCAGTTTTTGGGCACTCAATCTCTAAAAGATTCGCCATCACTGGTGTATATCATTATATAGTAGTGAGGTTGTGCCCAGTTACAGAAAAGCAGTTTTCAGAGTTGGCGTTACATCATTTCTTAGGAAACACATATCATATCAATTTGTTTCGTAATATATTTTCTCCCGGCAGTCTACAATCGTAGGTTGAGCAAGGGAGGTTCCCTTAGGAAGCTACCAATATAAAAAAAGCTATTGAGACTCTGGAAAGAGTGCAGAGAAGAGCAATAAAGATGATTAAGGGGCTGGAGGCGAAAATATATAAACAACGATGGCAGGAATTGGGTATGTCTATCTAGTAAGTTTAATGAAAAGAAGGACTTGGGGTAAGGGGCTACAACAAACAAGAGAAGGTGAAGCGATTTCTCAAAACACCAGAAGGCCAGACAAGAAGCAATCGATGGAAACTTATCAAAGAGAGATCTAACCTAGAATTAAGGAGAAATTCCCTGACAGCGAGAACAATTAACCCGTGGAATGGCTTGCTTTCAGAAGTGGTGAATGCTCCAACGCTGGAAGTTTTTAAGAAGAGACTGGACAGCCACTTGTCTGAAATGCTATAGGGCAGTGATGGTGAACCTTTTAGACACCGAGTGCCCAAACTGCAACCCAAAACCTACTTATTTATCGCAAAGTGCCAGGGCTGCATCAGCATTGTGGTGCCCTGGGGGGGCATGGCCCACTGGGTGGGTGTGGCTGCAGTGGTCATGGCAGACTGGGTGAGTGTGGCCAGGGCCAGGGTGGCAGGGGCCAGTCCCTCACCATCTCCAGCGCTTCTCCGGGGGGCCCAACGCCGCTTGCTTGCTCACTTCCTCCCCTGTCACTTCCAAGAGCCACGTGCTCGCTACTCTGGCAAACTCTGCCGGGGCAACGGTGAGCGTGCCCACAGAGAGGGCTCCAAGTGCCGCTGGAAGATCAGATTCAAGTAGACAGCAAAAATGGGTGGAATTGAGGTCACCAGCATCAACGAAGGACTAAATCTGGCTTGGTCCATCAAGTCATGAAAGAGCCGAGGTGGCGCAGCAGTTAGAGTGCAGTACTGCAGGCCACTTTAGCTGACTGTGTTCAGCAGGTCAGCGGGTCAAATCTCACCGGCTCAAGGTTGACTCAGCCTTCCCTCCTTCCGGGGTAGGTAAAATGAGGACCCAGATTGTTGGGGGCAATGTAAATATATATATATATATACATTGCTTACTGGTGTACACCGCTTAGAGAGTGCTTGCACTTAAAGCGGTATATAAGTCTCATAAATAAATAAATAAATAAATGAATCTTACTAAGCAGATCCCTTGGCATATGCTGAATAACGTGAAATTCAAATAACGTGTAAAAATATGCAAAGTGCCTGTAAAATGTAAGGCATTTCTGCATTAATTGCAATATTTTTTTATCATGTCGAACATATTTCATCTTTGAAACTGATACCATCCAAACATAACCAGACATACTTGATTGTGTTTTTAACCAGACATACTTGATTGTGTTTTTAACCAGACATACTTGATTGTGTTTACAAATGGCGCTCTCTAGATTATTATCCTAATATGCTGATTAATAGAACAAAAATACTTGAGACCTTTGGATCTCCAAGTAGATGAATTAGATCTCCTAGTAAGATTTTTCAGACTAAAACATACAAAGAACGGCTGCAAGAATTGGGTTTGGCCAGTCTAAAAAAAAAGAGAAGAAGCAGGGGTGACATGATAGCAGTATTCCAGTATTTGAGGGGCGGCCACAAAGAAGAGGGGGTCAAATTATTCTCCAAAGCGCCAGAAATCAAGACAAGAAACAATGGTTGGAAACTGATCAAAGAGAGTAGCAACCTGGAATTAAGGAGAAACTTCCTAATAGTGAGGACAATTAATCACTGGAACAGCTTGCCTTCAGAAATCGTGGGCGCGCCATCACTCAAGGTTTTTAAGAAGAGACTAGACAATTACTTATCTGAAATAGTATAGGTTCTTTTGCTAGAGCAGGGGGCTGGACTAGAAGACCTTCAAGGTCCCTTCCAGCTCTGTTCTATTCTACTACATTCTCCCCAATGCGCCACCAGCTTTCTTGCAATTATAATTTTAATAAATAAATGACGCCGTAGAGATCAATTTCTTGTTCATTACAGGGATGTCCGCATCCCACCTAAAAAATGGTGGGGTTTTTATCACGTGGATTTTTTTTTGACGCTCTTTGTTTCAAGCCTTTTTGAAGACTCTTCAACAACAAATCCTCAAATCTGAACTGCTTCTTTTGCCAGAGGAAGTATCCTCCAAAGGATGAGTTAAATTGTCCCTCTCATCATAATTATCCAACATACAAAGAACTGCATTGTCAGAACATGTCACTGACTTTAGTAATAGCAGTAGATCATTTGAATTCAATATTCAAACCAGCTCGGAATATTTTTAAACAAATTAAAATGTTCAAACAAGACGTTTTTTGCTATCGTATACCCACGGTCCCCACTCCCATCTAAATTGCCAATTGCCAATTTCAATGAATAGACATTGTCACATTTTTAAAGCATGTTGTGTGGCTCTTTTCACCGTCTTTTGTTATCGGCATTAAAACCCATTATTTTAACTGTTAAAATGAGACATTTGTGGAGACAAAGATGACGTGACTGATCCAAGGTAGGACTTCCAAATTTGACTAACAGAGCCTTAAATCTCTTTTATTGACAAGAGAGGGCAATACGTTGTTCACAGAGACAAAATATATTTTAAAAGTTATCAGATGAGGATTGAATAATAATTTAGTGTAGGAACACATTCTACTCTAGAAAGAGTGGAGAGAAGAGCAACAAAGATGATTAGGGGACTGGAGGCCAAAACATATAAAGAATGGTTGTGGAAACTGGGTATGTCTAGTCTAGTGTAAAGAAGGACTATGGGTGACATGATAGCAGTCTTCCAATATCTAAAGAAATACCACACAGAAGGGGGGGGGGTCAACCTGTTTTTCAAAACACCAGAAGGCAAGTCAAGAAGCAATAGATGGAAACTAATCAAGGATAGAACTAAGGAGAAATTTCCTAACAAATGAGAACAATTTACCAGTGGAATGGCTTGTCTCCAGAAGTTGTGGATGCTCTATCACTGGAGGTTTTTAAGAAGAGATTGGACAGCTGTTTGTCTAATATAGGGTCTCCTATTTGAATTGAACAAGAAGACTAGAAGGCATAACTGGAAGATCTCCAGGCTTCCTTGCAACGTCAACAGAACAGAACAGAAATGCAGAATGGAATGGAATAATGGAATGGAATGGCATAGAATAGAATAGCATAGAATAGAATAGAATAGAATAGAATAGAATAGAATAGAATAGAATAGAATAGAATAGAATAGAAAATATGGAATGGAATATGGAATGGAAAGGAAAGGAATAGAATAGAATAGAATAGAATAGAATAGAATAGAATAGAATAGAATAGATATTGGAATATAGAATAGAATAGAATAGAATAGAATAGATATTGGAATATAGAATAGAATAGAACATAGAATGGAATGGAAATAGAATAGAATAGAATAGAATAGAATAGAATAGAATAGAAACTTTATTGTCACTTTAAATGTACCCTAATCAGCATACATTAAAAATGAAATTTCATTGCATTCAGCTCTCAAAAACAATACCATTGTGCCTATACCCACCCACCCACCTACACATATACGACACAGAGAAACATCACAGTCTAGTTCAAATGTATACATATACATGGCGGAAAAAAAAAGAATCCTGGGAATTTACAAGATGTCTGGCATAAGGAACGAAGCTGTTATAGAATCAAGTAGTTCTGCTATAAATACACATCAATATGGAACATCATTAATTAGGATTCTTTTCTGCTTACGTTAATCACATCTCTGCAGAGTTACATTAAAATTCACTTTCTTGTTACAGGGGAAAAAAGGAGACCAGGTCAGATCATAGAAACATAGAAAGGCAGAGCGGGTTGATTTGGAAGTGATCTTTGGAGATAAGCAACATTTTAAGTTAGGTCTTGAACAGGTATTCTCCCTGAATTGGTAGCCTTTCCAGATCTGCGCAAAAATCTTGCAGAACAAGATACAGCCCAGGTAAAATGAAACCAAATTTTGCAAGATTCCCAGCAGTTTCATGACATCTCAGGCAAGTTCTAAGTCAGCGATGGCGAACCTTTTAGAGACTTGAGTGCCCAAACTGCAACCCAAAACCCACTTATGCATCGTCGGGTGCTGGGTGGGTGTGGCCCATTGGGTGGCTGTGGCCCATTGGCTGGGCGTGGCTGCGGTGGTAACGGCAGACTGGGTGGGACTAAAAAGTTCAATCAATCCATTCCAACTTTGCGAGATTTTTTTTTTTCCCGCAAGAAGTTGAAATTGATTGATTGATTGAACCTTTTTTTTTTTTTGCACACGGCGGTGGAGGCCTAAAGCGAAAAGGTTTTATAAAATCCAGCTGAAGGCCTGGGACTGGGGTGAGGGCACACGTGCCCACAGAGAGGGCTCTGCATGCCACCTGTGGCACCCATGCCATAGGTTCACCACCACAGGTATAGGTTGACAAGACATGCTTTCAATGGGAATCTGCCTGCTCTGTGTTGCAAATTATTGGACAATGATCTTCCCCAAAATTTCTTCTGAAGCAGGAGCTGAACTGAACACGGATTTTCATAAGCCTCAGGATGTCAAAAGAACATGGAGAAAAAGGGAGAATCTTCTTAATGGAGTTGAGATGGATAGTGGCTTTTTTTTTTTTTTAGGGGAATGGGCCTTTCAGAAGAAACTCAATATTCTTCTATTCTAAGGAAGACTAAAATAGCGAAAGGGTGATCTATAAACAGACCTGCTAATTTGCAAACCTCTTATGACATTGATGTCTTTGCACGTCTTAAAATTGTGAAATATGACTCAGGAAGTGTTAAAACACTATGAGGCAACTACCTATTCCAGTCCAATGTCTTCACCCATGGAAAAGACATGGAAGGTTGCTTGGGTGCAATCCCAAAACAACTGGAGCATCACTTGAACACCATTGGCATTGACAAATTCGCCCTTAGTCAATTGCAAAAGGCGGCCTTGCTAGGAACGGTTTCCATCCTGCGACGATATCTGTAATACCATCAAACATCCACATCTGCCTATCCCAGGGCAAATTTGTCAATGCCAATGATGGTGTTCAAGTGGTGCTCCAGTTGTTTTGGGATTGCACCCAAGGAGCCTATTACTATTGGTACTACCCTTGCTTGCCTTTGCCACAGTCTTTCTATATCTATTTGTAGGTCTTTGTATTTTGTTTTCTTCTCCAGTTCTTTCTCATCTATTCTGCTGTCTCCAGGCACTACCATGTCCACTGTCCAGATTTTTTGTCTTTCTTACTGACAATTGTTAAGTCTGGGGTGTTATGTTGCAGGTGCTTGTCTGCAGGAGCAGTTTAATTTTATCATTTTCTATGACTTTCTCAGATCTTCCAATGCACCATTGTTGCTACTTTGTCAAGGTCCCTTCCAACTTTTTTTTATTATTATTATTATTATTATTATTATTATTATACCTCTACTTCCCTTCCAATTTTGTTATTCTGTTATTCTGCCAGCTCCTTTTAAGACAGGTTTTAATATATCTTTTCCATATGAACAGCACAACGCATCATAATGGAAAGTGACAGGAGGTAAGTAATTAGGAAAGCTCTGATCTTAAAAATGTAAACTGCAGTTTAGGAGTAAATAACTCAGCTCCTTTTCTCATTTTCTTTTCAATTAGGAAGCTTAGTTCATTCCCTTTCTAATATCTTTCAGAATATGCTCTCCTTGGGTAACTAAAGACAAGTATACACAACAACACTTTAGCGCATGGCTGGTCAGCATCGCCTCCGTTCTGACTGGTTATCATAATCTATTAAGCTGTGTTCTAGGCTGTATCAGAATAAGGGCTTTTTTGTATACATGCAAGGCATTTGGTACTGGAAATAGAGGAGTCTTAAATTAACTAAGCGAGCTTCTGAGAATTAGCAGGATGCAGTGAAAAAGCCACCATTAGATCTTCCTGAGAATGGGTTGTTACATATAAGAGGTGACAAATATTCCGTATTGGGGCAATCCAGCTTCACAATGTCCTATTTCCTCCTTGATCTGAATAATCGGGAGTGGTTGGTGGTTAAATGATCTGTTGGAAAGCCAATTAAGTCTTAATGTTTCTGCATTTTTCAGGCGCTTCTACATTCCAGGCATTTTGCGGCTGAGAAACGTATACAGTATCTGAAAATATGAGCCAGCCGTGTGCTGCAGCTGTCAAAAAAGCCAACACTTTGCTGGGCTGCATTAACAGAGGGATACAATCAACATCACGTGAAGTATTAATATCACTTTACAAGTCCTTAGTACTTGGAATACTGCATCCAGTTTTGGTCACCACGATGTAAAAAAGATGCTGAGACTCTAGAAAGAGTGCAGAGAAGAGCAACAAAGATGATTAGGGGACTGAAGGCTAAAACATATAAGGAACGGTTGCTGGAATTCGGTATGTCTAGTTTAATGAAGAAAAGGATGAGGGGGGACATGATAGCACTGTTCCAATATCTCAGGGGCTGCCATAAAGAAGAGGGAATCAAGCTATTTTCCAAAGCACCTGAAGGCAGGACAAGAAGCAACGGGTGGAAACTAATCAAGGAGAGAAGCAACCTAGAACTAAGGAGAAACTTCCTGACAGTTAGAACAATTAACCAGTGGAACAACCTGCCTCCAGAAGCTGTGAATGCTCCAACACTGGAAGTTTTTAAGAAGAGACTGGACAGCAATTTGTCTGAAATGATATAGGGTTTCCTGCCTGAGCAGGGGGTTGGACTAGATGACCTCCAAGATCCAACTTTTTTTATTATTACTATTACTATTACTATTATTATTATTATTATTATTATTATTATTATTATTATTATTATTATTATAAACATCAACCCTGCAATGGAAGTTTCTTTTCTAATTGCCTTATTATGAATTCTAAGCTGGACATGCTAAAAATCCTTCAAACAGAAAAATCGATCAGGCATCCTGAATTTTTACATCCTGAATTTAGTTTATCAAAACATAAAATACAAAGAAAAGTGAGAATAATAGGAAAACAGGGAGGAAAAATGGAAAAAAGAAAAGCATTGCCTTGTGACTCTTTTTGATGCAGTAGAACAGGAGTCTTCAAACTTGGCAACTTTAAGGCTTCTGGACTTCAACTCCCAGAATTCCTCAGCCAGCCAGGAATTCTGGGAGTTGAAGTCCACAAGTCTTAAAGTTGCCAGGTTTGAAGACCCCCTGCAGTAGAATGAGGTAATAACATACAACCTCAACTTTTTTACTGCACCTAATAATATACACTAGCCATTTCTGTAACGACAAACCTATCCAATCTGCAAAATCCAAAATCAAAGTTTCTACCTGGAAACCAGTTCTGGATTTTGTGCTTGAGATCCTGCAAGCAGATTGGTTTGCAGTGAGTTTAGGATTGCACCGCTGGCGAAATCCTGTAATTTTTGCCTATCAAGACAAATTATGGGACCAGATGCTCAAGGGACAATACTTCCTTTCAATTTTGGTTTGGATGAGAAAAGTGAAAAGTTATTCCTTGCCATAAATAAGCACCTTCACACACTCTCTTTCACACACTCACACATCCTAGTTACGTAATCGCGATGCCTCCTCAGTGAATAGACAACTGCCAGAGCTTCTAAATAGGAAACGTGTCACTCAAAATGTAAGAGGTACGCCAGTACCCCTCTTCCTCTGTCCCACCTTGCTGCGGAAACGTTTTTGGCAACAGCTCCCATGTGCTGAAGCTAAAAGAGCTAAGGCTGAAGAAAGAGAGCCTTAGAAAAAGCTGAAGTCTTTCAACAGAGGCAAGGAAGAAAATTTTGCAGGCGCGGAAATGCATTCTTCGCTAAATTAACCCAAGGTCTGTATCACATCATCCTACTGACATCTTGAAAATAAATGTAGGCAATTTAGATGAAGGATGAAGGCCTCGTCTTCGGTGTTCTATAATATTACATAAAATGTTTTTTTTCTTGAGCTCTTGGGTTTTCTAAAGGTTAATTGTCCCCAATCAATCTGTTCAGCTGACATTACTGGGGAAATATTGGTCTGGATGACTGCCTAGTACATGACACCTGAGGAGGAAGGAAGGCAGGAAGGCAGGAAGGCAGGAAGGCAGGAAGGCAGGAAGGAAGGAAGGAAGGAAGGAAGGAAGGAAGGAAGGAAATGAAACCAAACCCCATCACCTCAAAATAAACCAATCCACTTCCCCACTTTTTTACCTTTTCTTTTTAGTGCTAAAATATAGCCCAGGGAAGCTGGTTCATTTCATATTCAATTATAGAAGTCATTCTGTGGTTAACAATATCCTAGTGTTTGACAATTAGTCAAAGCAGGGCAAAAAAAAAAAGTTAGAATCAATCCTTTTTTTAAAAAAAAAAATGCCTCCAGGAGCTACTGAAAAAGCAAGAGACTTGACAGAAAAGGGTAAACATTGAAAGCAGAGTAAAAACTCTAACATTACATATTATTTTGGAATGGAATGGAATAGAATAGAATAGAAAATATGGCATAGAATGGCATGGGGTGGCGTAGAATACTACTGCTACTAAAAAAAGTAGTAAGGGACCTTGGAGGTCAAATGGCTGTCCAGTTTCTTTTTAAAAACTTCCAGTGTTTGAGCGTTCACCACTTCTGGAACAACAAAGGTTGTTCCACTGGTTAATTGTTCTAACTGTCAGAAAGTTTCTCCTTAGTTCCAGGTTGCTTCTCTCCTGGATTAGTTTCCATCCGTTGCTTCTTGTCCTGCCTTCAGGCACTTTGGAGAATAGCTTGACTCCCTCTTCTTTGGGGCAGCTGAGATATTGGAACACTGCTATCATGTCCCCCCTCGTCCTTCTATTCATGCAGAATAGAATAGAATGCAGAATAGAACAGAACAGAACAGAATAGAATGCAGAATAGAATAGAATGCAGAATAGAATAGATTGCAGAATAGAATAGAATGCAGAATAGAATAGAATAGAATAGAATAGAATAGAATAGAATAGAATAGAATAGAATAGAATAGAATAGAATAGAATATGGAAAGTGGAGAATGGAAGTAAGTCCTTTAATGATGGAACATAAATTTTCCATTTTTTTTTTTTAAAAAAGAAAGGCTCCCCTGACGTCTTCTTTAGACAGATGGAAACCCTCTATCTTTTCAAATAGCATCCATGTGCTTCATGGCTACTTTTAGGAAAGCTACTTGAGAAATAGTGCAGCCATATTTCTTAGGGAGCCTCTGTGGCTGGTCACAAGAGAGAGAGAGAAGGTGGCTGAAATCAAAGAGGCATTCTTTCAACCCCCTCAGATTGGGAGGGAATGCTAACTTCTTAAAACCCGGCCATTTCAGAAATTGGGACCGAGATGATGAAGCCTTTCCATTTAATCCGTAAGAAGCCAGCCAAGCAAGATGAAAAAAATATAAAATAAAAATAAAGAAAGAAATAACCATTCAATCGTAGCTGAGCTTAAGAAAAGCGCCAGAGCTTCGGGGATTATTGGAAAATATAGGAAGAAGGAATTGCCCATGGAGGTTATCAAACACCAGTGCAGGTATTCAGTTTAACCTCATCCGCGGGGAAAAAAAACTCTCTCCACATAACTGGTCCCTGGTGCCCAAAAGGTTGGGGACCTCTGGTTTAGAAGATTTCCAGATTCCACACTGGTCCCAGAAATTCCTGTTCACGACTAAGGATGGAGAGTCCCCAGATTGTGAAGGTCAAACCCTTTGGTTTTCCTGAGATTAAGCTGTCAACGCTGCAAACATTGTACATTCTTGCTTTGCCAAAATATGCAGAACTGTCTGGTATTTTTAGAGTTAATTCAGATGACAGAGAAAAGGGAGGGGAAATAACAAAAGCCCGGGAAAAGGAAGGGAAGTGAATCTCTGCCCTCTGGGCTAATTGGAAGATGTGACTTGTGACTGCAAGATAAGGGAGGGTTTTAGCAAGAAAAGTGAGATGCCAGCAAGAGGAATTCACACTCTGGCATAAACCTCCATGACGTGCTGTCAATTTGCAACACTGGTAATAAAGGCTTTAGGATAAACATGCCTGGAAGTTCTTTGAAGTGTTTCATTAGTCGGAACCATGACATAAGCCTTAGGTTCCCCTTCCTGACCCAATCAGCCTCCAGACACTGGGACAAGGTCTTGAGAACGTATTCTGGTCACTCAAGGGTTGAGATATAAAACTGAACACAGCCTACTGACAGCCACAGCAATTAGACCTATATACCACTTCACACTGCTTCACAGCCCTCTCTAAGCAGTTTACAGCTTACAGCTTGTTGTTGCCCCCAACAATCAGACTCTTCATTTTACCAAAGGAGGGAAGGCTGAGTCAACCTTGAGATGGTCAGGATCGAACTGCTGAACTGCAGGCAAACACAGCTCATATGACGAGGATACCTGACTGGATTTTTTTATACACAGTTAGCATGTATAAGAGCAAAAGAACAGTAAGCCTGGAGGCAGCCCATAAATCAAGGGCTTCATGTAGCTTAGATAGCAGGAAATCTTTTCACTAAAAGAGCCGGGCTAAATTTTTCTGCTCAAATAAAAACAAAGAAGAGACTGTAAAAGGATACCTTTGGAATAGACACAAGGAGCGTTTTTCAGAAGTTTAACATCCCTTAGGTCAAACCTGAAATATTTGATCATCGCACACAAGATTGCAAGAAGAATGTGACTGCGTGTGATTAAAAATAATAATACAACTGCCCATCGGTGTTTCCATCTGTGTCAAACCACAGCACACACAAAACCAGGTCTGATTTACTTTGGCCATATCATGTGTGCGAATTCATTAGAGAAGTCCATGATGCTAGGCATAGTTAGTAGAGCAAGAAAAAAGGGAAAGCAAAGAACTCGTTGGCTTGATAACATCAAATCTAATGCAAAGTTGAACATCCCACAACTGGCGGAAGCTGTGCTTGACAAGGAAGCATGAAGAGCACTTGCCTATAAAGTCAACAAGAGTCAGACATGATTGAATGGTTAAAACTACCGTTAAAACTGCTAACATTGGATGTTCTTACTTTGACAACATGTGGAGATGCAGCCATTTTCTTTCTTATGTTTTAGAATTAGAGTTAGAAATAGATGATACTTGGGGGGGGGGAGGAGGAATGGGCATGGGAGTTTAGTTAGATATAACAATATTGTAACTCATGTGAGAACCAAGGTTTTTTGAAATAAGAGATGATAAGAAATGGCGGATTGAAGAACTGGAGGGAAAGCCTGCATTTCAAACTATTTGGAGAATGTGATTTATGACTGTTAATTAGAGGAGGGGATTGTGCTTTGATACTATGTGCTCAGGGGAGGAGAATTCAGATTTTGGCTTTGGCTATGTACGTGCCGATGCTATGCTACTTGAATAAAGATTCTTTAAGGTGAACAATGCCTCAAAGTTCTTTGAAGAGTTTCATCTGTCGGAACCATGACACTATCACTAAACCCACAGCAGACTATGAAACCTGGAGGCATCCTGGAGCTTCTGGTTTGACTTCTCCTAAAGACAACACCATCTTCAACTAGCTATAGGGAAAGGAGGAAAAACACCATAACACTGTGCCTACCACTTGCCTTCTCCATAGAACAGGGGTCCCCAACCTTGGCCACCGGGCTGCGTGAAGGGACGGCCAGAGCATGCGTACACATACATGCACTCACTCCTCCCACTTGCACTAGCGCCACCCTGAGCATCCTGCCAGTGCTAGCACCATCCCGCCCCAAGTGTCCCACCAGCACTAGCGCTCCCCGAGCATCCTGCCAGCACTAGCACCACCCTACCCCCAAAGTCCCACCGGCACTAGCGCCACTCTGAGCATCCTGCCAGCACTAGCGCTACCCCAGCCCCAAATGTCCCACCAGCACTAGTGCATGCACTTGTGTGTGGCCCATTTGTGTGCATGTGCGTGGGGGTCATTTTTGCATACACATGCACGCAGCCCATTTGCGTGCACGCACGTAGCGATGCCTGCTTCCCTTTCCAGGTCGCCAAAACAAAAAGGTTGGAGACCTCTGCCATAGAAGGTCCAGAAGAAGCAGGTCAAGATATAAACCATGGCTGGTGGCATTGAAGACAGCTGGGAAATTAAGAGAGGCGATGATCACCTCTTATAACTTCATCTGATCTCCACTCTATCTAGGTCAACAACAAGCAGTCCCCAAATTAGCAATATTATCAAAGTACAAAATCCGGGCAAAACCCCCTCTCAAACTAAAATCAAATCACCTCCAAGCTGATGACGACAACTGTAGATTTACATAGCTGGAAACGCAAATTGGCAGCTAGATTGTTATTTCGACCACATTTACCACATTCTTCATATGATATTTTGTACGATGATCAAATATTTCAAGTCTGACCTACAGAACGCTGAAGCGTCTCAAAGAGTTTCTGGTGTGGTATTTCCAACGTATACTTTTACGTTTTCTTTTTCACATCCACTTAAGCAGGACAAATTTAGCCCGTCTCTTTTAGTGAAAAGATTTTCTGCTTATCTGAGCTTGATGTTTGTTGTTTTTTTTTGCTATTCGTTTGCTCCTTACAGGATGGTGTTTGTAGTGTCATTTATTCAATTTGTATAGCAACAGGGTATTTGCTGCGCTTCCTAATTATGATAGCCTAACAGAGGAAACAGAACGAAGACTTGCTTTGTGAGTCCACCATAGGATTTCTAGCAATGACTCATAAGAGGATGACAATTATTCTTTGGATCCAGAGCATGTTTGCAGTACAGAATCCATATGGCTAAATTCATTAGTTTGGTCGCACTTCACATCTTCAGTTTTTAGAATTATGCAACAACCATGTTCCACATTGGATGATATCATATATGCTACTTGACCTTGATGTGCCCAAGCTACTCATAAAATAGGTCTAGATGCTTTATGCTAATACTAGGAGACAAGTATTATGCGCCACCAGCTTTTTTTGACAGTTTTCCATGAAGACTGTGTGTACCAAGGCTCTGCATTATTGTCATAGCTGTTCATTCTCATCGTGGATATTACCACATGATCCTTGCTCTACACTAAAGATGACCTGCTCACTCTTACCACAAGAGAACAACTGCAGTGTTACAACCATCTTCGCTTGCACCATAACTTCAAGGAGACTGAATAGCTAAAGATATCCCAAGTGCCTCTCTCATCCTGATCAGTGATGGAGATCTAGTGAAGGCAAATTTCTTCCATTTTTGGGGGGACCCCATCTGCAATGGGATAGCAATAGCAATAGCCCTTAGACTTATATACTCATCATTTTACCAACCTTGGAAAGATGGAAGGCTGAGTCAACCTTTAGTTGGTCAAGATCAATGCTGGCAGTGAGTGAGCAGTGAGTTAGCTTGCAATATTGCATTCTAACCACTGGGCCGCTACAGCTTAGATAGAAATATCACTTAGACTTATATACTGCTTCACGGTGCTTTGCAGCAATCTAAGTGGTTTACAGAGTCAGCCTGTTGCCCCCCCCAACAATCTGGGTCCTCATTTTACCAATCTTGGAAGGATAGAAGACCGAGTCAACCTTGAGTCTGGTCAGGATTGAACTCCTGGAGTGAGCAGTGAGTTAGCCTCACTGCTAACTGATGCAGTGAGTGTTGGCGGTATTAGTGATGGCGGTATTAATTAGTGCGTGCAAGGGGTGAAGGGGCTGTTATGGAAGGAGATCACTGGAGTTCTCTGCGATTGGTGAATGCCTATTTCAAGTTTCCGTGTACAGTCGTGTCCAACTCTAGGGAGTGGTGCTCATCTCCGATTCATAGTCGAGGAAGCCAACATTGTCTGAAGATGCTTCCAAGGTCATGTGGTTAGCATAAATAGGCTCCAAGGTGCATACAACACTTGACCTTCCCACCGAAGTGGTACCTATTTATCTACTTGCAATTTACATGCTGTCAAATTGCTAGCTGGGCAGTAGCTGGAGCAAGAAACGGGAGCTCACTCGGTTGTTCGGCGTTTGGGTTTCAAACTTGGGCTTATCAGCTTTGCAGCTGAGAAGTTCAGTGTGTTTAACTGCTGAGCCATCACACTGCTTATGTCTATTCACTTAAAATCAAAAGCGCATAGAATGATGGTCCATTCACTAACACTGAATGGTGCTGTGCACAGCCCTCAAAAGTGTTCGCCTCCTTTTACATCCCATGGAGATAGATGGGCCTGCTCTGTTGGGGATTAGGTGTTTTCCCTTCTCGGCCAGCAGTGATACAATCTGGCTGCAGATGAGCATTCAAAATCATGTGATGTATTAGTACTGATTTATAAAGCCTTAGTAAGACCGCAGCTGAACTACTGCATTCAGTTTTGAACACCACATTACAAAAAGGATGTTCAGACTTTGGAAGAGAAGAGGAAATAAGATGATTAAAGACCTGGGGATGAAAACACAGGAGAAATGGTTACAGGAATTGGGTATGGCCTGTCTAGAGAAAAGAAGGTCTAGGGGTGATATGATTCCAGTATTTGAGGGGCTGCCACAAAAGAAGAGGGGGTCAATTTATTTTTCAGAGCACCAGAAAGCAAGACAAGAAATAATGGATGGAAACTAATCTAGGAGAGAAGCAACCTACAATTAAGGAGAAACTTCCTAACAGTGAGGACAATTAACCAGTGGAACAGCTTGCCATCAGAAATTGTACGTGCTCCATCACTAGATGTTTTCAAGAAAAGATTGGACAGCTACTTGTCTGAAATGGTATAGGCCAGGGGTAGGCAACCTTGACCCTTTTATGACTTGTGGACTTTAACTCCCAGAATTCCTGAGCCAGCCACGCTGAGGGGAAAGGGAGAGGTTTCCAAGCTGAGCCAAGCTGGCTCAGGAATTCTGGGAGTTGAAGTCCACGAGTCATGAAGGGGCCATAGTTCCCCCATGCTGGCTCAGGAATTCTGGGAGTTGAAGTCCACGAGTCATAAAGCAGCCTAGGCCTAGGCCAGAGGTAGGCAACCTTGGCTCATTTATGACTCATGGACTTCAACTCCCAGAATTCCTGAGCCAGCCACGCTGAGGGGAAAGGGAGAGGTTTTCAAGCTGAGCCATGCTATCTCAGGAATTCTGGGAGTTGAAGTCCACAAGTCTTAAAGCTGACAAGGTTGAAGACCCGATATAGGGCAAGGGTGGGGAACCTTGGCTCTTTTACGACTCGTGGACTTCAACTCCCAGAATTCCTGAGCCAGCATGGCTCAGCTTGGAAACCTCTCCCTTTTCCCTCAGCATGGCTGGCTCAGGAATTCTGGGAGTTGAAGTCCACGAGTCATAAAAGAGCCAAGGTTCCCCACCCCGGGTATAGGGTCTCCTGCTTGAGCAGGAGGTTGGACTAGAAGACTCCAAGGTCCCTTCCAGCTTTATTCTGATTGATTGAGTGTTGCATTAATAACAGAGAAAAAGTACCCAGAGTGCTATGACCATATTTGACAAGCTTTAGTGGGGATGGAGCAATCATTTCAGGAGCGTGAAATTAAGGGAGGGATGAGACACATTCAGACTTGATTCTGTTATTGTGACTTTTAAATAATGGTAGTGTTGATACTCAAGGTCGATGCTTCTTGTCCGGGCTACCTTGGAAGAGCTGACGCACAATCTCACGCATACACATCCAACTTTCCTGACTTTTTAAGCATGACTAGCATCCATAATGTGAACAACTCACTAATCAAAAGAGATCTCTTCCAATATTGGCTACTCATCACTCACTCAAGTTTAAAAGAAAAGGCCTTGTGAATAATTGAACCCATATCAAATTCCTGTTTTATGTTTTGTGGCAAGGCAAGCACTGCGGTACTTTAATATTGCAGGGCCTGCTGCATCATTCAGTTTGTCCTAAAAGTTAATTATCGCACGGCCTCGTTCTTTACATCCAGCAAAAACCGGCTTTCCAATCAATGGCTAATAGGCTGCGTTATAACCAACTAGGCCAGCGCAAAAAAAAAAAAAAAAAAAGATTCGTAACAACATTTTAGAGTGGATTTTTAAAAATAACAATAAAAAAAGCTTCATGAATAGCAGCCTGGGGGCAATTTTTACTGATTACAAATGACCAAGCCTGCACCTTTACAAGTTTGTTCTGGATGTTTTATCTGCTTATGTCTTGTTATGTCCTATTCATGCTCTCATAAGCATGCTGCATTGCATCAGCAATTTAAATTTCAGGACGGTGCACAATTCAGCAGCGTTAAAAGACAGCAGGAAAACATGGCTACCCCTAACCTTCGTGTACAACACAGATGATAATAATAATAAAGTTGGAAGGGACCTTGGAGGTCATCTAGTCCAACCCCCTGCTCAGGCAGGAAACCCTATACCATTTCACACAAATGGCTGTCCAGTCTCTTCTTAAAAACTTCCAGTGTTGGAGCATTCACCGCTTCTGGAGGCAGGTTGTTCCACTGGTTAATTGTTCTCACTGTCAGGAAGTTTCTCCTTAGTTCTAGGTTGCTTCTCTCCTTGATCAGTTTCTACCCGTTGCTTCTTGTCCTGCCTTCAGGCGCTTTGGAGAATAGCTTGACTCCCTCTTTTTTGGGGCAGCCCCACAAAGTTATTAAAAAGTTGCCCAATGAAAAACCTACCAACAAACAAAAAAAAGCAAAACTGAAACGTACGATTTCGTTTTTAAATGTCAAGGCTACCGAGTAAGTACAGGCAGTCCTTGACTTACAACCGTTCATTTAGTGACCGTTCGAAGTTACAACAGCACTGAAAAAAGGGACTTACGGCCATTTTTTCACACTTACGACCATTAGAGGTGATTTTCATTGGATGCTTGACAACTGACTCGTATTTATGACGGTTGCAGTGTCCCTGACAAACAAGGTCAGTGGGGGATACCTGATCCACTTAACAACCGTGTTGCTGAATTAAATATCACCTGGCATGTTAATCTATGCATTTATGCAAATATTTGCTGTTTTAGCATATTGTCCACCCAGCTACACTCATAAGGAGCTTTCAAACCTCTGAACACTTTTCTTGTATTGTGTTACAGCGCCCTCTATTGGCTAGTGTAGGGAAGTTGCTCTTGAAAAGTTTTAGTGTTAAGTGTCTATGGAGATTCTCAGTCATCCAGGCCATGGTTTTCTTAGAACAGAATAGAGCTGGAAGGGACCTTAGAGGTCTTCTAGTCCAACCCCCTGCTCAGGCAGGAAACCCTATACCATTCCAGACAAATGGCTGTCCAGTCTCTTCTTAAAAACTTCCAGCGTTGGAGCATACACCGCTTCTGGAGGCAGGTAGTTCCACTGGTTAATTGTTCTCACTGTCAGGGAATTTCTCCTTAGTTCTAGGTTGGTTTTCTCCTTGATCAGTTTCCAGGTTCTGGATCTGTCCTTCCAAAGGACAACCAGGGTTGGTTTCCTTCAGGATTGACCGATAGGATCTCCTTGCAGTCCGGGGGACTCTCAAGCGTCTTCCCCAACAGGAGGCTTGATATTGTGAGAGCCAAACTTGAAAAAGGGAGGAATTTTCATACTTAAGAGAACTGTGAAACAGCCTGCCTCCTTGTGTGGTTGCTCCTTCCCTGGAAATTTTCAAGATGAGTTTGGCTAATCATTTTGTCTGGGTGATATGAGGTTTCCTGCTCTGGGATTTCCAATTTCCAAGGATCCTTCCCAACTCTATCACACACACACACACACACACACACACACACACACACACACACACACACACATATATTAAATGAGGCTAAGTTCTTGTATTATTATTATATGTGTATTCTTCTTCTTCTTGTGCCATATCCGTTATCGGACGTTGGCGATCATGTTGGCGATCCTGTTTTTATCAGCAGCCGCACGAAAAAGGGCTGCTGAGTTTTGTCCAAACCAATCCATTAGATTTTGAAGCCACGATGTTTTTCTTCTGCCTGGACCTCGTTTGCCTTCAATCTTTCCCTGGAGGATTAAATGAAGTATGCTGTATTTTTTCTGGGTGTCGCATCACATGTCCGAAATATTCTAATTTTCATTTTTTAATTGCTTTGATGATTTCCCTGGGCTTTCCCAGGCGGCTTATCACCTCCTCATTTTTGATCTTGTCAACTCAGCTTATACCGTCTGTAAATCCACATTTCAAATGCTTCTAGTCCAGTGGTTCTCAACCTGTGGGTCGGGACCCCATTTGGGGTCGAATGACCATTTTACGGGGGTCGCCAAACAACGCAGTCTGCCATTTTTTTCCCCTTTTCCTTAGCTGTGCTACTCCCTTTAATCTATTGGCTTTTGAAAGCCAATAGAATAGACTCTCTTGAATAGAGTCTAATTCTATTGGCTTTCAAAAGCCAATAGGAATTGTCCAGGCTGTCTCTGCCCTGCTGAGCCCGTCAAAAGTCCCATTCTGTAAACAGTGCTGCACCAGTTGAATAGTCCTCGACTTACGACTGGTTGAGTAGTCCTCAACTTATGACCAGTTGGGGGGGGTCGCGGCATTAAAAAGGTTGAGAACCACTGTTCTAGTCTCTTCGGGTGGCCTTGTATCAGAGACCAACTCTCTACTCCATAGAGAAGGATAGAAAAAATATAACATCTGACAAATCTGGCAGCCACTTGAACAGCGTGTGCACAGCGGTGTAGAAAGCAAAGGGAAGACTACTACACTATTTATTTCCCAGGAAAATCATGTTAAGTTATATGTGTATAAATATTCTCATTCGTTCCATTCTTCTCAGAGGTTCAAGATAGATCAACGGGACAATGGATTCCTACAGTCTGTCTTCTAGTTACATCACGCTGATGAATTCAAGCCAACTTGCTGTCCACAATTTGCTTTCACAGCCAAATTATTGAATATTGCACAACATCAAATTTGTTCCTAAGGTTTGTATTATATCCCAAGGCTCCACTGTGGAGCAAAAATATTTCACTTCTCCAAAATGTCAAAATCCTGTGCCAAGAAGCTGACAAATCCTTTAATTATGAATTTACTCAAGGCATTCAATTCAAAGAGTGAGGCCATCTGCCATAAGGTTGCAAAAAGGGATCATGTGATCCTGGGACACTGCAACCGTCATAAATATGAGTCAGTTGCCAAGTGTCTGAATTTTGATCACTTGACTACGGAGATGCTGCAATGGACTTAAGTGTGAAAAACAGTCATAAGTTACTCTTTTTCAGTGCTGTTGCAACTTTGAACAGTCATTAAATGAATGGTTATAAGACAAGGACTATATGTATATGACAACATTACCCTGACCTTCACAACGCAACATATATTACTAAATTAGGGTCACCGTTTTAAAAATCCAGCCTAAATTGGTAAATTGCCACTGCTTCTGAATTGCACCAAGTTTTGGGTTTTGAGCCTATTCTCATAAGATTTACAAAGCCAACCGTTAAGGGAGGGAAAAAAATGAAATAAGGAAGTATTTACTGTTATTATTTTGTTTATAATATTTTATTAATTTTCCAATTTTACCTTTGAATATTTTAAAAGCAACGTGGTGACTGGGTTAATCAATAGTTCAATGACAAAACCTTAGTGCAAATCTCAGGTTACAACATCAAATATTTCTTCTCTTTTTCCCTTAACATTTACTGTCTCATATTCAGGTTAGTACATTTCTACGTATATCAACTCAATAAGAACAGAGATACTTGCACACCTGAATCGTTTCCCAAAGAGATCGTTAAATTTGTTTGTGTCTTGGTGATTCCTTGTCAGAGCTGGTTTTGCCCCACAGCAAAGGTCACCTAAAGCTGCTTGACCAGCTCTTCAATTCTACTCTGCTAATCACCTAGAAAAAAAAAAAGGAAGCCAAAAGAGATTCTTGACCTAATGGTCAACTGTTTGTGTTAAGAAATTCTTGACCATACTTCCAGTTTGGCTGCAGTTTCCATCAAAGTGGTTTGACATTGTCTTGCTGTAAAAAAAGGAAACACCACGTTTGAGAACTTCAATTAATAAGACTCTTGAGAAGTTTTTTTTCCTGCCTGTAAACATTTCTAGAGCCTGACGTGGTTTTTGTGGGTCCTGGAAAAATACCTGGTAGAAATGAAGAAAAGCCTAAATATCACAAGACACTTGTGACCTCTGACCCCTAGTAAGATTTGGAGGTCATAGCATCTGAAGACATCTCCAGGAAATCTAACGTTCTGAATTTTTTAATTTCTTTGTATTTGAAGAAGCAAATCGTTACAGCAGGGAAACTGCTTCAATATGACGGAAGTTTAAGTAATTGCTAAAAAAGCATGGATATCTACTTCCAGAGACAGGTGTCTAACACAGCTCTATTTTCAGCAATATCTTCACTCATTGGTGGCACTGAATTAACCATCTTTGTTCTTGAAAAATTAAGCAGGTTACACCTGTCTGATACGTGGATGGGAAACATGCAAGAAAACTCAGGACCAACAGTTAGATCAGTGGTTCTCAACCTTTTTAATGCCGCGCCCCCCAACCGGTCGTAAGTTGAGGACTACTCAACCGTTTGTAAATTGAGGACTACTCAACTGGTGCAGCACCTTTTGCAGACTGGGACTTTTGGCGGGCTCAGCAGGGCAGAGACAGCCTGGACAATTCCTATTGGCTTTGGAAAGCCAATAGAATTAGACTCTATTCAAGAGAGTCTATTCTATTGGCTTTCAAAAGCCAATAGAATAAAAGGGAGTAGCACAGCTAAGGAAAAAGGGGAAAAAATGGCGGACTGCGTTGTTTGGCGACCCCCGTGAAATGGTCGTTCGACCCCAAATGGGGTCCCAATCCCCAGGTTGAGAACCACTGCTCTAAGGCATCATTAATATAGCTCAGAAGAGGTTTTTTTTTTTTAATCATGGCAGATGTATGTGTTTTGAAATGCCACAGTCATTTAAATAAGATACCTTCAATCAATAGTAATTTACGCTTCAGTTCAGAGGAGAAATAAACAGTCATTTCAAATATTTTCTTGCGGTTTGTTTACATATATATTTTGTTTGTGTGTGTGTTTTCAACTTTGTTATGCACGTGAGATGGGAAACTACGTGAATTGAAGAAATAAATAAATAAACCAAATAACTTTTGGTACAAAAGTTTCAGTTAAGCACAACTGACAGCTAAAGTAGACATGATGTTACATTTATCTATTTATTCGATTCCGATATGTCACCAACTAAATATTCACTTGTCTAAATGTGTGCATTCACCAACAGCTATAATCAGCTGTTGGATAGAAGATTGATCAGTACTGTAGCGTGTAAGCAGCTTGCAAGAAATAGATTAACAGCTTTCTGTGTTAACCTTGATCAAAACTGCTCATTCAGAGTTGCTATTTTTTACCAATTTATAGCGATTCACAATTTGAGAAGAACTGTTTAAGGACAAGTAGTTGAATGTCCCACAGGTTAATAAAATGGAATACATGTCAATAATAATAAGAACATGAAAAATAATCTTGTAAATGAGTGAGTGTAATGTTTAGATCAAATCTTTGAATTAAATCCCAAGTTGGCTTATGGATCTCCTCTACTACTTTCCTTTCAGTATTTTAAAAATTACTATGTTTTTTTTTTTTTTATTAAAAGTTTTATAAATTTTACAAAAAAGAAAAAAGAATACAAAACAAGAGACAACATATACAAAAAAAATAAAACTAAACAATACATATATAAAAAAAAAAACCCCCCACCCCTCCCAAAACCCCCCCCTCCCTTCCCCCCCCCTGAGCTTCCCAGAGCAGAATATAGGCTTAAAAAGTAAAAATAAAAATTAAATTAAGAACTTTATATTTATATATATAAAAAGATTATCTATAATATATATGAAAATAAAACTTATGAAAAAACTATATAATATTTTTGTATACCCAATCTAAATTGTATAAATTTTATCCATTTATCCCAAACAGCAAGAAACTTCTCTTGCGTTTGTTGCTTTAAGAAAGCCGAAATCTTTGCCATTCCGCCAGATAAGCTACTTTAAGAAACCATTCCTGCAATGTAGGCAAAGATTCCTTCTTCCAATATTGTCCTACTAACAGCCTAGCGGCTGTAATCAAATTTAACATCAAAACAACCTCCTTTGTATCACAATCTGTAACAATAATAACAAAAATAATTGCGGAGTAAATTTTACCCTCCTTCTAAAAATTCTCTGGATATTCCACCATATTTTGATCCAAAATGCTTTTATCTCTCTGCATGACCACCAAATATGATAATAGGAAGCCTCCTTATAACCACATCTCCAACATTTGGGTTGTACGTCAGGGTACATATAAGACATTTTTTGTGATCAAGGTGCCATCTATAAAACATTTTATAAAAATTCTCCCTTAAGTTCTGTGCTTGTGTAAATTTGACATTTCTCACCCAAATATTTTCCCAGGTGTCCAATGAGACTGGCTCACCAAAATTCTGCGCCCATCTTATCATACAATCTTTAATTAGTTCCGTTTCTGAATCCAATTCAACTAAAACCGCATAAATTCTCTTAATGTGGGTTTGTCTTGAATCCTTCACTTGCTTGATAAGATTTTCATCTTCTCTAAGAAAACCCACCTTACAATCCATCTTCCATCTGTCTAATAATTGCCTATATTGGAAAAAATTACTATGTTTTATTATTCATGGGTTAATGAGATATTATTCCATGTGCAGGTTTCAAATTCAAAAGCTTTTCTGCTTTTTTCCTGTAACAGATTATATGAATAATAAACCATTTCCCCTAAATGCTTCCTTTAATATTTCCTCTTTTGAAAAAAAAATTCCCATTTATTTATATAGGGTATATTATTAGATTAATAAGATTACAAAGAAATGCTTTCCAAGTTAATGGAAAACACACTGACATCTGGCCTATTTCAGCCCAGAGAAAAAATAGGAGAGACAGCAGATGGCGAAACCATGATCTTTCCAAAATTTTAACAGACTGCAATTTCAATAAACGCCCCAGCTATCCAAAATGGCTCAGTGTTACAAAGACAAATAATATTTTATGCATTCCAACACTAAATTCGGCTGAAGATGTTACCTAGCCGGGTGATGAAATGTTCAGAAGCCAACCCACAAGAATGAATTTCCACCCTCACTCTCCACCCCAGATATTCGCCATTATTGCAAACTTCTAGAAAGTTTGGACTTGTGCCTTGGTCTAGGACAGGGGGCAGGCAACCTTGGCTCTTTTATGACTCGTGGACTTCAACTCCCAGAATTCCTGAGCCAGCCATGCTGAGGGAAAAGGAAGAGATTTCCAAGCTGAGCCATGCTGGCTCAGGAATTCTGGGAGCTGAAGTCCAGGAGTCATAAAAGGGCCACATTTGACGACCCCTGATATAGGATGCACACAAGCTTTGGAATCAAGAAGACGTACGAGTCCTTTCTAAGAATTCAGTTCTCAGTATAATCTTATGCTCTTATTAATCCTTTCAGCCAGCGACATTTTGCATTTCTTAATTTAACAGATCTGACTAAAGTGATCTGTGGCTATTTCAGCTTTAAAGTATCAGCAGGATTCTGGATGGTGCCTATTTAAATAAGGTGACCAACTGTCCTCCTTTAGGGAGGACAGTCCTCCTTTTGTAAGTTTTGTCCTCTCTTGAAAGATGTCCTCCTACATGTCCCCCTTTTTGATATTTGAAGACTAATCTGTAAATCTCTGTATTTGATCGATGCTGATCCGATCCGTTGCGTGTGATGTGACGTATTTGTATTTGACATGACGATTCGTCAAGGCTCGGTACAGTGCGGCGAGACACGATTATGAGACGCATGCGCTCTCCGCACAGAATTGTTTTGAGAGAGTGCGCTGCGCGCAAGAGTGCGCCGCACGCAAGTGGCTTTGTTTACTTCTTACCGAAACATGTTGCTAATATTGGCTTCATGATTATAAAAAAATAATAAAATATTGAACAAAAAATATTTATTAAAGCTGTTGAGGAGTTCAAAATAAATATTTCTTTGTCTATAATAGAATTGTTTCCTCTGACAGTTGCTTTCCAGTGAATATGTGCTGATATTTTTCCCAGCACAAGGAATTTTTCCAATTTTAACTGGATATGCCAGGAACAGTGGTATATGCCATTGACCTTCAGTGTACCAATTATTTGTATTTGGCAACATGCCTTTGTCTTGTTTGGCATAAATGATAGAGTCCCGTTGACTGCTGCCATCTTATTTTCATATTAATATACCTCTTTCTGTATCTCCGTTGTGTAATTTGTTGTTATCAATTTTTATGTTTTCTATAATTACTGAGATCTCAATTTTACCATGGATGTTTTAATTGTATAATTGTTTATTTGGATTGTTTCAAATGGCTATCTTTATTGGCTTGGCAGCATACAAGTAGAATAAGCAAAGAGCTAAATACATGTTATTTTATGTTAATTGCACAAAAACACTTGGCAAAACCCCCACATTATCTTAATCTGTAGACTTTGTCAAATATTATTAATAAACTACAACTTTGCTGCCAGGTTTCCTTTTAATATTTGCTTTCTACCAAGGTTAGTGACTTATCTCCTTTATCAAATTACTTCCAATGTTATTAATTTTTTGTTTGAGTTTCCCAGTACCAATGTCATAGTCAGATCACTTGTTTAATTACATTTCCCTTTGTTACGCTAAGTTCAAATATATTTTGGAAAGTGATCTCTCTCTCTCTCTCTTTTTCCCTCCCCATTTTCACTTTGAGGAAGAGAATCTTATAATTACAAATTTCATCTTGCAAGCAATAAAAGTGGGAACAAGACTTTAAATGGTGCAGGTTTGTTAATACAACAAATCAACTGGAGTAGAATGTTCAACCAGCATATATGGAAGGCCATGTCTCCAAATCTTTCTTATGCGGTCAACAATAACTCGGGTTTTTGTCAACTAGTAATATAGTCAACCAAGTTTTGTTTTAGGACTTAATGGTCTTACACAGCAAACTCTTGATCTAAAGCAGTGATGGTGAACCTTTTAGGGACCGAGTGCCCAAACTGCAACCCAAAACCCACTTATGTATCGTCGGGTGCTGGATGGGTGTAGCCCATTGGCTGGGCGTGGCTGCAGGGGTAACGGCAGACTGGGTGGGACGAAAAAGTTCAATCAATCAATTCCAACTTTGCGAAAAAATTTTCCCCACGAGAAGTTGAAATTGATTGAAAAAAGTTGAACCTTTTTTTTTTTTTACACATGGCGATGGAGGCCTAAAGCGAAAAGGTTTTATAAAACCCAGCTGAAGGCCTAGGATTGGGGCAACGGCATGCGTGCCCACAGAGAGGGCTATGCGTGCCACCTGTGGCACGCATGCCATAGGTTCGCCATCACGGATCTAAAGCAATAAGACCCAAACTCATTGGTAGCTTCACACTGCAGTGAAGAACATGCATTCAACTTCACAGCTATTATGATTGTTGGCCGAGCAAGGACAAAAATAGCTAGAAAAGTGATTGAAACCTGGGAGTGAACAGAAAGTGTGATTTACCACCAGCTTGTCAGGTACTTAGTACCTGAGGTACAAGGAAACAACAATCAGTGACTTAATAGTCAGCCATCTACACCCTAATTAACAATTAAATAACTACACATAGCCAGGCACCATATAAATACAATGCGTAGCCCAGTGCACATATTCTGGAGAGAGAGAGAGAGAAGCGTGAGCCCAAATGCTTTTGGAAGAATAAAACTTTGGTCCCAGTGAGCGACTCAGATTTGGATCCTGAAAAGCAAATTATCTCTAGCATCATTGACATTTTGGTGGCATTATATTTAAGTATAATTTATAAGACTCTGCATCTTCTACTTTAAAAGCAAGAGATAATGACAACTGAGAAATGGATCATGATGCATAACCACCACCATCACCACAACAACAACAACTGACAAGTGCTCAACAACCATCCTGCTCTAAGACCTGGAAGCAGACTCTGGATTTCAAGGACTTTCAGATGACTATTAAGGTGGAAGCCCTACAGATCCCTTGGGTGATACTGTTCTAAATGCTACGACAGAGAAAGCATGTTTCCTACACCAACAAAAATGCAAAAAAAAAAGTGGTCAAGACAAGAATAAAAACATGACCCACAGGTGCTTTTTTTATCAGGAGGCAACTGGACTTTCTTGTTTTTCTTTGAAGAAGTTTCACTTCTGATCCAAGAAGCTTCTTCAGCTCTGACTGGATGGTGGGGAACGGAAGGATTTATACTCCTTGCAAACAGCTGGTCATTTGCATTCTGTTTAGAGAGTCGTTGAGGCCACTTCAAGGTCACCTGAGTAGTGCAAATATGTTCCATAAACCAGGGCTTTTCAACCAGTGGTACGGGTATCACCTGTGGTACATTGGCACCTGGCAGGTGGTACGCGACCATCCTAGAAAAGTGGTAGCTGGGGAGGGGAATGAGCTGAACCGGTGGCAGCACCGCACAAGCCTGAGTGAGAGATGGCTGGAGCTGCAGGGCTGTCAGGGCTCAGCGGAAGCACTAGGATCAGTGCCGCTTTCCAGCTGATCGGCGCTTCTTCGGGACTGTCAGGGCTCAGTGGAAGCGCCAGGATCAGCGCCAGGCTCCAGCTGGAGCTCGGCACTGATCCTGGTGCTTCTGCTGAGCCCAGAAGAAGCACCGATTAGCTGGAATGTTGCAGCATCTCCAGCGTCTTGTGATTTACATTCAGATGCTTAGCAACTGACTCATATTTATGATGGTCACAGTGTCCCAGGGTCATGTGAAGTGATCAAAACCTGCTGCAACCACCCAGCAGACGGGGGAAATAAAAACCAAACACCTCCCACCCCACCTCCGCTGCCAATCTCCAACAGAAATGCTCACAACAATGGAAACCTCGGACAGGAGGAAGAGCGCCACTGGGTGGGCAGGCGGGTGTCTTGCTCGGTTGTGGCTTGGGGGGCACTTTTTTCAATGCCATTGTAACTTCAAACAGTCATTAAGCGAACTGTTGTAAGTCGAGGACTACCTGTACTTTATCACTTTTTTCCTTTTTTTGGGGTGGGTCATCAAGTTTTTGACACCTTGCTAGGCGACTTGGTGGTACTCGGATATTGCCATATCCTAAAAGTGATACAATGGGTGAAAAGGTTGAAAAGCCCTGCCATAAACAATAAGACCATAACTTCATTAAACAGGGTGCAGTTTATTGTTAGCAGCTTGGAAACTGCTGGTCATGACACAAAGGAAATATGTAACTCCCACTGACAAATTTTATAGTCCATGTGTAGAGGGACAATGCGTGGAATGGAACAGCTGTCAACAGCATATGGAGGCCACATACTTCATATATCATCCAGAAGGCAGCTAGAATACTCGCCCCTGAGACTATTATAACTGTTCTGACACCCATCAATATAGGAAAATCAAAGGCAGATGACTTTGTGTGGAAACACCACAGGAAAATAACAAAAAACAGAGAACTCAGCTAAAGATTCCTTCCGAGGTGCAGAGTGGTAGATGTCAGCAACAGACAAAAAACTAGTAAATAGGCAAAAACTACAGATGCATCCCAACAACAGACCAGAAGGCTGGAAAATTCAACTCTCAGTCCAGCCTCTCCAGAATCCACTAGGAAAACGTGAGCCCTGGAATTCCACAATATTGTTCCTGAGAATGAGATTAGCAACTGTTCACATAAAACAGGGACTCCAACATGCTAAGCCTCCCTTGTTATTTGTATTTAGTTTAGTTTCACATCTGAGATAATGTAGAAATAGAATTATATTAATCACTAAGATGGTTTTGTTCAGTTTTAGCCAGCCGTTAACTTTGAAACAATAGGGTTTTTTAAATCATTCAGGCAGTGTATTCAGACCATTTGTTTATTGATGAACTCTCCACTTTAAACAAATATTTGTACATATTTCTTTTTTTACATAATTATTTTAAAAACTCATTTCTGAGCTTCGCAAATATTTGTACAGTACAACACGAACAACATCCACAATAATCCTTCATTAATCGCCCTGTCATCTAAACTTAGCAATCCTAATAAAGAATTAATTTCCACTGCTGGTTTAAAAGCACTTAGCAAGAAAAACTAAATCCTCATTTCAATTTACTAATTCATGAAACTACACAAGATGCTTCCATTTCAACTATTCTTAACTCTATGATTTATATCTCTACGTGACTGATATCTCCATGTACACCCTTATATTTCTTTCTCTATTAAATAAATTTATATGGCCATCAAACTCACTCTTTACCAGGCATTGGAATATAACGTATATATCAAACATTTGCAGGTCAAAGGCAACACTAATGTTTTTAGTATTAAGAGTATATTGAATAATCTTAAATAATACTTTTGTTAGAAGATGCTTAGTGTACAGATCTCAGTTCCTCCAATCTTTTCGTCTTCCCAACATTTTTAAAAATTTGGAGATCCACTAAGTCACCACTAAAAAAAAAAAAATCTGCATACAATACAGGTAGATATTTCACCTTTTAAGAATCCCTTGTAGCGCCCTACATTTTTGTTTTCAGCAGAATTAGGCAACTTTTTTTTAATCCCAAAACTTCCAACATGTAAGAAGAAATCAAGATGGCCACACAATTCTACCACAATCAAAACACAGCTCCTCCTGTTCACCAGCGCATGCATAAAAACCCACAGATTTGACACGCTATAAAAAAAAAAACATATAATGCATGTTTTGGAAGGCTGACTCACAGGGAACCGTTCGGAGGTAGAGGTTGTCCCGGATGATCTGCTGAAGCTCGTGATCGACTGATCCCTTCTGGAACCGCAGGTTGAGGTAGTGACGGAGATCCTTATCTACAACGCCTCCTGGGGAAAAAAAATTAATAACTGCGCTCAGATTAATAGGAAAACAGGAAGCGGGACTAATAAGGCTATTTCCTTTCAAGTTAAAGATTTTACTTCACTTATAATTGCAGGCATTAGTCACGTCCTAGCTTTGCAGTCTCGGGGATCCCCTTCCTTGGTTTTTGTTTGTTTGTTTCTGAATTGTTATAAGCTACGTGTTTTCATTCAGGAAATTAAGAAAGAAAGAAAGAAACTAATATGCCACAGAAAGTCAGAAGGCAATAATGGCCTTCTTGCTCAGATGTGGCATTTGTGACTAGGGAACGATGGATAAATTTCCTGACAGTTAGAACAATTAACTAGTGCAGGGGTGTCAAACTCAATTTCATTGAGGGCCGCATCAGCATTGCGGTTGCCTTCGGGGGTGGGTGGGTGGGTGTGGCCAGGGTGGGTGCGGCCTACTGGGTGGGCATGGATGGAGTGGGTGTGGCCTACTGGGTGGGCGTGGCCAGTTCTACATCGTTCGCATCAAGGGGGCCTGTGGGGGCCTGGGCAGGAGTGGGACAGATCTGAGGGTCTCTGGCAGAAGGGGGTGGGACCGGGGCAAGTGCCGAGGCATGGTTCACTGGAGGAGCCTCACTGTTCCTCTCAGGCCATGGGGGGGGGCAGCTTATGGAGCTAAGACTGAATGCGTTTCAGCATAGAGGGCCACCACAAAATTGTACATTGGCTCCCGGCTGGCCTGGGCCAGGGCCAAGGCATGGTCCACTGGATAAGCCTCACGGTTCCTCTAAGGCCAGGGGGGGGGGATGGTGGTGTGGGCTGCCCAGAGCCCGGGGCAGCAGAGGTCAAACGCCCAGCCTGGCCCTCGAGCACCTGCGGCATCAAGCCCAGCCCCACTTCCACAAGGGGGTGCCCAGCTCCGCTTACCTCCTCCTCAAGACTGCTGCTGCTGTGTTTGCTCTCCTTAGCCAGGTTGCTCATGATGGGTACAAGGGCAAAGTCAGAGGGAGGCCCATTCCCTCACCATGGGAGGAAACCTGGCTTTGTATCCAAAGCTTCCTTAGCAATAGGATAGGAGACCCCCAGGATAGGCCAGGAGGAGGGGGCAAGGGGATGGTGAAAGGGCAGCAGGATTGGACTAAGGCAGCACTTCCCTCAGACCCTCCCTCTCCTTCCTTCCTTCCTTCCTTCCTTCCTTCCTTCCTTCCTTCCTTCCTTCCTTCCTTCCTTCCTTCCTTCCTTCCTAAGTACAGAATTGTGGGGAAATATTTGAGATGAGGGAGGGAGAAAAACAGGCAAGAAACGCAGCCTGGGCCAGGGCCAAGGCAGCGGGGGCCATTCCCTCACTGTTTCCAGGATGGCTTTGTGGGCCACATGAAACCACTTCGCGGGCCGCATCTGTCCCCCGGGCCTTGTGTTTGACATGTCTGAACTAGTGGAAGGGCTTGCCTTCAGAAGTTGTGGGTGCGGTGCTCCATCACTGGAGGTTTTCAAGGAGAAATCAGACAACTATTTGTCCAGAATGGTATAGGGCAGTGGTTCTCCACCTTTTTAATGCTGCGACCCCCAACTGTCGTAAGTCGAGGACTACTCAACCGGTCGTAAGTTGAGGACTACTCAACTGGTGCAGCACCATTTGCAGAATGGGACTTTTGGCGGGCTCAGCAGGGCAGAGACAGCCTGGACAATTCCTATTGGCTTTCAAAAGACTCTGTTCAAAAGACTCTGTTCAAGAGAGTCTATTCTATTGGCTTTCAAAAGCCAATAGAATAAAAGGGAGTAGCACAGCTAAGGAAAAGGGGAAAAAATGGCGGACTGCGTTGTTTGGCGACCCCCGTGAAATGGTCGTTCGACCCCAAATGGGGTCCTGACCCACAGGTTGAGAACTGCTGGTATAGGGTCTCCTGCTTGAACAGTGGGTTGGACTAGAAGACCTCCAAAGTCCCTTCCAACTCTTTTCTGATTGTTTGATTGTATCACGAGATGTAAATCATTCCTAAAAAACACCAACCGTTAGAATGTGAATTACTCATCTATTGCAAAGAGCATACGTGATAGGTGTGTAATGAGCAGTCCTACCCGAAGTTTTAAGATTGTGTTTTGTTATTTTTTGAAGCCAAAAAAAAAAAAAAATCATTTGCTAATTCAAAACCAGCCAGTTCTATCTGCATGTTAAGTTCGTGTGTTTCTACATTTTGAAATAAACTTGCTTGCTTCGCTCCGTGTTCTAGATATGTTCACAATTCTAGCAAAGAAATATTGGAGTAGGATTCACATCTTAATAGAGAAGATTCTGAAAGTGAACATAAAGATAAAACCAGGAACTCTCATTTTGGGTTTAATGGAAAAAGACATGGGGAAAAAAAAATATTGGAACTTTGATGTCATATACGTTGACATCAGCAAGATTACTTTATGCACCAAAATGGAAGGACACTTTGATTCCCAGCATGGATGAAGGGCTACAAAAATTGATGGAGTTAGCAGAGATGGCTAAATTGATTGTTTTGATTAAAGAAAAAAAACCCCACACAATTGCTTTTGTTTCTGCTTGGAAACCGCTTCTGGACTTTGTGCTTGAGGTTGGGGAAAAAATGAAACTTTGGTTTTGGGTTTTACCGATTAGATAGGTTTATTATTATAGAAAAGGCTAATTTATACTACTATGCAAAAGTAAAAAAGTTGAGATTTGATGCTATTTTCTTTCTTTTTTCCCCCTTTCCCTTCCCTTCTTCCCTCCCTTATTTTCCTACCACAGTATTTTTTTTGTGTGTATTTTGGTATGTTAGATTATAAACTAATATACATGTTCACAAATCTTGAATCGGCGAAAGGCTGCGTGATTAATTGGGCAATCTCATTCCTTTGCCGCATCGAGAAAAGTGAAGGGAGAGAAGCAATGAAACTCTTCGTGTTTAGAAGGAACTGGAGAAAATTTAGAAAAACATGATCTACCGCAAAGACTCTGGAAAAAAAAATATCGGAAATATGGAGGGGGGGAGTTTCAAAATTTTGCAGTAAAGGTAGAAAATAGCGACAAGAAGATGATAAACAGCAGAGATTCCTAAACAGGGATCCTTGCGTACAAGCATAAAATTTATTTTCCCAGCTAATGAAAACAGAGAGATGGTAAATATTGCATTCTGAAAGAATGAAAAATCCAAAACTCTCTAAATCAAGACATTCATCATGGCAACCCACAGTGCTGTAAAAATGACCAAGCTAAGCTAGCAGCCAATTACCAACAATCCCCTATTGTATAAACTTCTAATTATTACAAGGGAAGCATACAGTAGCAATTTTCTAAAACAGTTACAGGCATCGCCCTTAATTTAAGATGCGCCTTGCAACTTAATAAGTGCTTAGCAATTTGCTTTTGAGCGTTTGTGGATTAATGGCTTTTAAGTCATACAAGCATTGACTTAAGCTCTCTTTTATTCACAGTGATGAATAAAATGAACTTGAAGCACATAAATTAAACACTACTATGTACGTTATCCTTCATAATGTAAACCTCTTAAATAAAGCTATCGGCGAAAATGTCCTATTCGTAACTTTAGTTAGTAAGAATTTCTAAGTCTTCAGGATTGTCATATTTGGGTCAATGATATTGATGATGTAAACATAATCATTTAAAACTATTTTTGTCCATTAGCTGACTTCCTTGTGTTGAAGGAAAAGTCTTCATCATGGTTCACTCCAAGTCGGGGATAAACAAAATGGCGACTGTTTTAGAAAGAAGGTTGAAGTTTATTGAAGAGGAGAGCCAGACAGAAAAATGGCTCTGGAAGAAAAGAGAGAAGAGCACATGTAGGGAGTGGGTTTTTATACCCTCTGGAGCCTTTTGTTTAGAGTTGTTCCTGTGGCATGAATTTTGACCTGAGTCTGAGTGTGGTATTCTGATGGTGGTGGGTTAATCCTATTATGTCCCAAGGATCATATCCTGCTTCCCTGGGGCTGTGGCTGATGACTCTTAGATTTTTGGAGTGATTCTAGGGATCTTTCTTCCTAATCCCAGTTTCCTGACTCCAGTCTTTCTGACAAGATTATCACATCTGCATTCTGCAGACTTGGTTTCTGTTTGGGACAGAGAGACATGGGGGCAGGGTTGGTGTCTGCTTTTAAAATCCTTTAGAGAAATATATTCTGCCCTTTTAACATTTCCTTCTCGGGGGGGGGGGGGGAGGCTGACTTCCCACAATTGGACCCTTCTAACAAGACAACAGCTTGCAACATTTTGCACAAAGCAATATTGAATAGAGTGCAACTCATTAAATTAACTAAGTCAAGAGACTAAACTGCTTTAACCTGAGAAAATGATAAGGACAATCGTTTTTCTTTCCTAAGCTTTTATGAAAGGCAATCTTTCTGCACGCCAGACATACTTACAATTAAAGTAAGACTGCTGAGTTTTTTTCTTTTTCTTAAATTTAATTTTCAAAGAGTTCCCTTTCTCAGTCAAAATAAAAAACTCATTTCTCTTGTTCCCTTTCACAGACTAAATAATCAGTTTTAATTATATTTGATTTCCAAGCTCATTTGAGGCTAGGTGCATTTCTATTCAATGTTACCACACGTATACTCTGAACACCATTTAAGATGCTACTTTATTTTTATGTTTATCCCGAGAGAACAATCTAATTCATTTCAACCATATATAAGTTTCCTGAGACTTTGGATCTGCTAAGATCAGAAGCAAACTACGCTGAGATTCTAAAGAAGCGTTTAAATTAGGTTTTCATAAGCCTAGCTCAAGAGTTTAGCAATGTAACCAAGAAAATATTTCTTAGAATGTAAATTTGCAAGATAACAAGAGAAAGCTGTGCACGGAAAAGGGCTGCAATGCAGTGGAACAGGAGAGATCAAACTGAACTGAAGCGAAGACCGCCATAGGCAAAACACAAGCCACGTGAAGTTGTGATTTTTATCACTAAGCAGCCACAGCCTTTCTAAATTGACCAACAAATTGGATTTTATTTTTCCGTAACGTTTTGCTTATATCTTTTTTGTGGGGGGGCACGGTTTCCTTCTTCGCATTTCTAATGCAAAACCAGGGCGGGCATGCAAGTTTAACAATTTGTCTGTTTATGAACAGAGATGGATTTCTTGAGGCTGGAATGTTACACAATTTGGAAGGAACCATGTGTGTTTATATATCCGATTTTAAAGGGTTCAGACTTTGAATTGGCTTTGAATCAACGGAGAGACAAGATCAATAGAGAGGCAAGGCAAGACCACACGGTGCAGGCGTCATCTGTTTAAAAGTTGGTTTGCAATGATTCATGGAAGCTATTTAACATCCAAGAAGAACACCAGTTTTTTTTTTAAATTAACACTTAATTGTGTGACTTTGTATTACTGTATTACTGTCTTCCTCCTTTGTGATCTTTAGGCTTTTCTTCTTTTCCTCTTTCTTTTAATTTTCCCATTTTTTAAAATCTTTTTATGCTTTTTCCTTGAATTTGTTTTTTAAAAACAAGTTTTATTGATTTTTTGATTTTTAAAACAAAGTAGTCAAACATCCGAAGACAAAACATACATACATAGTTCAATCAATACATCAAATTTCCTTCTCTATTTCCCTTAAGTAACATATTTTATTTAAAACAGTCCAATTCTAGCTTAAATTTATTCAACCTAAACCTGTTTTTAAAGTTTTATAAATTTACACTACCGTAATCAAAATAACTTTAAGTACAAACATTATCAGTTTGGATATCCCTTCCAAATATGTTCTAGCTCCTTAATTTTATCATAGATCTTTTTTATTTCTTCTTCCACTAATATTCCTTATTTAAAATAAAATATTAATCTATGCTATATATATCTAATCCATCCATCAATCCATCTCTTTAAGCTGACAAAATAAAATCCGACCTTAAATCATTTCAATCCATTCGACAGAATTCAAATTTCATCCAGTTACTTTTCATAACTAATAACATCCGTATTATCAAACAAACGAATCATCTTATTAGATTAGCTCAAGCTTACATAATAATTTTCTTACAAATAAACCTACAATTTTATTACTGCTATGTCTCTTTCCCTGTGGCATTTACTCCCTGATTAAAAGTCTAACGCCGCTTAACTGATTAATATTGTATTGTTGCCATGAGAGCAGCCCCCGTGCTTTAAATGCATTGCTTTTGCAGCGATTCTAATGATTACATTGGAATCAAATTAGTTGAGGGATCAAGAAACCCTTTCTGAATAATTTCAGGTTATAATAATGAACCGTCTTCAAAGACAGCCATAGAACGGGGGGGGGGGAACCCTCCTTTCTCTAATATAATCTCACTTTGTTCTGGAAGTTTGAGGTATCAATCTACTTACCCAAATCATTTACTATTCGGGGCTGGCTTTGCTTCCTGTATTAATGCGAGCACTGTCTCATTAGTTTTTAAGGAACTGCCAACAGATTTATTGAGTGACAAGGCTCCTCACTCATTTATTTCTCCATCATTAGAGCAAGAAAGGGACAGGCAGTGGAGATGGTGTTCCTCAAAATAAGGCATTGTTCTGTTTCTAAAGGATCAATCAATCAACCAATCAATCAGAATAGAGCTGGAAGGGACCTTGGGGGGGTCTTATAGTCCAACCTCCTGCTCAAGCAGGAGACCCTATGCCAGTGGTGGTGAACCTATGGCACGCGTGCCACAGGCGGCACTCGGAGCCCTCTCTGTGGGCATACGTGCCGTCACCCCAGCCCCTCCTCCCCCACGGCCCCCTCCACACCAGCTCCCCCAGAGGAGAGTCGCCCCCAGGCATGGCCCGCCTGGAGCAGCGCAGCCAAGGACATGGCAGTGGGGACAAGACTCCGCCCTTGCGCCCCGTCGCAAACAGATGGTGCTGTGGGGCACAGGTGGAGGGCGTGGCCACCATGGCACTACTGGGCTGCCTGGGCAATCTGCAGCAGGCCGTGGAGGTGATGGGTGACCCTGCGGGTGGGTGGAGGCGGGGCAGGGGTGGAGTGGGGATGGGGCAGTGCAGGGGTGGGGCAGTTTTTGGGCGTTCGGTGTCTAAAAGTTTCACCTTCACTGCCCTATACTATTTCAGACAAGTGACTGTCCAGTCTTTTCTTAAAAGCCTCCAGTGAGGAGCACCCACAACTTCTGAAGGCAAAGCATTTCACTGGTTAATTGTTCTCACTCTTAGGAAATTTCTCCTTAATGCTCGGTTGCTTCTCTCCTTGATTAGTTTCTTGTTTAATTTAGTCCCTATGCAGGTTTTTAATTTTTCAGCTTCCAGGTTTTTATTTTGTGTGGGTTTTTTTTCTGTACAAATTTTATTGGTTTGTCAAAGTATAAAAAACAAAGGAAGGGAAATAAAAAGTAACAGACAACTGAGGGTGGGGGGGTGGAGAAAATGTGGGGCAGAGAGGGAAAAAGGGGGGTGAGGGATTAACTTCCAACTCCTTTAGCATAGTAGAAGTTCATTACATCACAATCTCAGCTTGTTACTTTTACACAAGAGTGTATACTAACCATTTCTAGAACAATAAATCTAGCTAACTAGCAAAAAGCAAATCAAAGTTTCATTTTTGCCCCCATTGCAAGCATATAATCCGGAATATTTTGTATTTTAAAAGACTTACAGTATAACATATCTAGTTGGAAATAAGCTCTAGTTTGATAGAAGTTACTCTCAGGTGAGTATACAATTAGAGGATTTAGATATTTTCAGCAATTTAGAGAAATATTGCTGTACTTCTGATAAAATTGTGCAGTCCAACCTGTGGGTTGAGCCAGTGAGATGATTCTTTCGAGTCATATTTTTAAGTATAATTATCAACAATAAAAAACTGTATTTTAAATCAAGAAAACTGTCTTTACTGATAGCTAAACCCTTGTTTAACAATTAATTTTTTCAAGAAACAAACCCATGAAACCATTAATTATTTTGTAGCTTGTATAACTTTTCAGCGATGCATTACAGCAAGTCAGCATTCAGAAAAGAGCATGATATTAAAAAGTAGCGAGTGGGTTAAGAAAGCACATAAATCATTTTACACAACAGAATGATTTATTTAAAAGTACAGATTTTCAAACTCCAAATTAAGCCAGTATTTTTCCATGATATATTATGACATGGTAATAGCTATTTGTATTACTTAAAAAATGGAGGGGGGTGGGAGACATCTAAATCAAAGTCCTGGATTCTTCACATCTATATCTTTTATTAATCTTACTTTAATCTCCCAGCTTATTTTGTGGCATAGATGATGATGATGATGATAATAATAATGGTGATGATAATAATAATAATAATAATAATAATAATAATAATAATAATAATAATAATAATAATTGCAATCCCAAAACAACTGGAGCACCACTTGAACACCATTGGAATTGACAAATTCGCCATTAGTCAATTGCAAAAGGCAGCCTTACTAGGAACTGCTTCCATCCTGCGACGATATCTGTAATACCATCAAACATCCACGTCTGCCTATCCCAGGTCCTGGGTAAGGACTCGATAGGTAGACAAAATGCCAAATCCAGTCTGAACATCTGGCTGACTGTGATCAATAATAATAATTATTATGGGATTTTCGAATACAGACAGATCACCATTTGGAACACAACACACCAGATATCGTAATTGTAGAGAACCGAAGCGTACAGCTGATTGATATCGCTGTACCAGAGTCGAAGAAAAAGAACTGGAAAAAATTATGAAATATCGCAACCTGGCCATCGAAACTGCGCGGTTATGGATGAAACGTGTAACAGTGATACCCATTGTCATCGGGGCACTGGGAACTATGTCCAAAAACTTTGCAAAATACATCAAGAAACTGCAGTTTCCTGCAATAATTCCAGCAATGCTACAAAAAACTGTGCTACTCGGAACATCTTACATTTTAAGGAGGTGCCTGATTGACACCTAGGATGCTGGCAGCAACCCGTGTCAACCATCAGCGCCAGTCAATTTGAATGTTCAGATTACAGAAGTAAAAGAAGCAATAGAAAGTAAAGGAAAATATCGTAAACTTAACTGGAGATTTAACTTGTTAAGTTTTATCTTATTGATTTATCACTTGTTGCTTGTAATGCATACTGAGAGACGCTTGGCCAATAAAGAATATTAATTATTTTAAATACGAAATTAATAAATGTTAAGCGTAAAGTTTCACTAGATAGCAGGAGAGAAAGAACGATCAAATCCTGTTCATTTCTTGCTATTTAAAGCGGCAAGAACAGAAAATTAAAATAACTAATTTGCAAACTCTTAACGTCAATAGATTTACAGCAGATTGGGCAATTTGCAAAGTAGACCTGAACAGATTTGGCAATTTGCTAAGACACAACAGAAACGAACAAACATTGTCCTTAAGAAACTGGGTATCTCCTATATCCAAATGGAAAGTTTGCCAACACTAATAGGGGAACTCAATGTTGTGGGATAGTAAGAACGGATGTTGGCAAGCATTTCATTTGTATGGAACTATCGTGTTCCATACAGATGTTTTTAGTGGAAACGTTTCAGAAACTAAGCGGTTAGAACCAATGTTAGTATTATTAACGTGGCAGCTGATTTGGAAGGTGAGTTTTCATCAAGCAGAGTGCTGAATCTGTGGTTCTAAAACAAGCCAACATATGCTCCAGCCATCTACGTTTGTAGGGTTTGTTTCAGACAAATTGGTCAAATTTGAAGGCTGTCTTCTTCAGAATTATTATAGTTGAGATTCTAGAAAGAGTACAGAGAAGAGCAACAAAGAGGATCAGGGGACTGGAGGCTACAACATACAAGGAACAGTTGCTGGAATTGGGTATGTCTAGTTTAATGAAGAGAAGGACGAGGGGTGACATGATTGCAGTCTTCCCATATTTCAGGGGCTGCCCCAAAGAAGAGGGAGTCAAGCTATTCTCCAAAGCGCCTGAGGGCAGGACAAGAAGCAGCGGGTGGAAACTAATCAAGGAGAGAAGCAACCTGGAACTAAGGAGAAACTTCCTGACAGTGAGAACAATTAACCAGTGGAACAACCTGCCTCCAGAAGCGGTGAATGCTCCAACACTGGAAGTTTTTAAGAAGAGACTGGACAGCCATTTGTCTGAAATGGTATAGAGTTTCTTGCCTGAGCAGGGGGTTGGACTAGATGACCTCCAAGGTCCCTTCCAACGTTATTATTATTATTTATTTATTTATTATATTTTTCTCCTCCTTTTGACCAAGACAACGCAGTCCCAAAGCTTCCTACAGAGTGAATATCCATTCCACCTCTGAGCAAAGAAAGCATTAAGTCCGGTTTGATGTGCTCTGGTACTGCAATCATTACAAAGCTTCGGAGTTTCCAAAGTTTTCAAAAGCCAGAATGTCAACTGCCAACAAAGTTGATGGAAAAGCTACGGGTGAGGTTTGTGGAATTGGGCTGTTTAGGAAACATTTTGGGTGGAAACACAGCATCAGGAGCCAAAGTGGGGTTTGTGTTTTTTGGTTGTTTTTTTTTTTGTCAATTTCCTTCTCCTTTTCTTTCTTCCAAACTGCTCTGGGCAATTTCCTATGGCCTTGCACTTTGGTTTAAATGGAAGTTGATTGATATGCCAGTAAGATTTTCCCCAATTCTTACTGTTTATTTTTCAGCTGGGAAACTTGGCACAGATAATCTGCCATTTATCACAGAGAGTAATATATAATCAACTTTAAATGGCGGACATCAACCAAAGGTCAACCTTAGGACACACAATGATTTTTTTTTTTGGGGGGGGTGTTATTTTGTCATGGTGCATGCAGGGGAAAGACTTAATGCTGGCCTTAAGTATGAACTTCAAGATCAGTTGTGAGCAATCTCCTGCTCTCCTTTAAAAACCCTGCTCTGCAGATAATGGGGGACTGTAAATATTATCCCGAGAAAAGATGATTGGAGAAAGCTTAAGATAAATCTCTTCTCTGGCAGAATACTTAGCAAGTAACTTACCTCCACCTGGCTCAAAGAGGAATAAAGCAGGATGGTCTCCCAGGAGACAGTTCCTTCTTTTATATATTTCTACATTGTGTTCTGCAAATTGTATTTCTCGGGTTGAATGCTAGGTAACCATTCTAGTTTGGCTCAGATGATAATTGGCTTGTCCCTACTCTTACCCAAATTAGAGAAATGTTCTGTGCATAAAATCTTGATCGGAACAAACTAACAATGTCCCCCTTCCGTTCATTTCCTTCCTTCCTTCCTTCCTTCCTTCCTTCCTTCCTTCCTCCCTCCCTCCCTCCCTCCCTCCCTCCCTCCTCTTGGAAAGTAATTTCCTTCCTTCCTTCCTTCCTTCCTTCCTTCCTTCCTTCCTTCCTTCCTTCCTTCCTTCCTTCCTTCCTTCCTTCCTTCCTTCCTTCCTAAATGTATTCCAAAGAGGATCTTTTGCAATGCACTGACATCCACAGAAATATTTTCCTTGTCTTCCAAACATGGACGCTGTCACTGCCTCTGTCCTACATTACCCAAAGGGACCTTGGACGCAGAAACACCCAGCGGAGAATGCAGAAGAGAGTTTGTAGCTGGTTTGCTTTGTTCCAGGGCTCCTGTGTGCTGTGCTGAATTGCTGTGTAAGGACAGGCTGAATATGCTGCTTACTCTGATGATGCTGCAGACACAGGAGAGGCTAAGAACCAAAAGGGCTACCTGCTTTGAAGACCAGCAGTCTTACTGGAGAAGCAGAACCGACATATAAGAAAGCTGCATGTGTGTTTTTGTCAGAGAGAGAAAGAGAAAAAAGAGAGAAAAAGTGTGTGTGAGAGAGCGAGAGAGAATGAGAAAGACAGAAAGAGAAAGAGACAGACAGACAGAGAAAAAGAGACAGAGAGAAAGAGACAGAGAGAGAGAAAAAAGAGAGAAAGACAGAGAGATAAAGAGAGAGAAAGAGGAAGGAAGGAAGGAAGGAAGGAAGGAAGGAAGGAAGGAAGGAAGGAAGGAAGGAAGGAAGGAAGGAAGGAAGGAAAGGACATTACTTTCCAAGGGGGGGAGGCAGGGAGGGAAGGATGGATGGAGGGAGGAAGGAAGGTTAAAAAAGCTACAAAGAAAATGAACAAACAAGTAGGAAAGGAAAAAAGAGAAGAAAGGAAAAGAGAGAAAAAGAAAGAAAAGCGAGCAAACAAAGAGGTGAGCAACAAGATACGATTTCTCCTATTCCCTGTTTTTACACACAAAATATAATATCAAACTGGTAACACCCATCACCGTGATCAGTTGACACAACATCATTTAGTAAGATTGAGAAGCTGTTCATGGGACCTTTGTTGCGCCAGGGGCAATATTCTCTACTAACAGCGCTGATCAATTTTGACACATTTTGGCTAAGATGCCACCAGCGCGTTCAAGACCCTTGACTTCAAGTATCTTCACTCTATACTATGCAGGCTAAACTAGGACTGTTTTGCAAGTCAACAAACTATTCACCAACCCCAGCAACCAGGAAATATATGTAGTGTTTTGATACACATCTCATGGTGTCCTCAAGTCATTAATTTTTAATTAGTACACACAGATAAAACTCGGTACACGTACTTAAAAATATGCTGCATTCCATTTATTAAAAAAAATATGCTGAAGTCAGTCAAGTATAAGCAGCTTTTTGGAAGCTTTCCAAGAAGCAATGAATGGAAACTAATGGATGGAAACTAATCAAAGAGAGAAGCAACCTAGAACTAAGGAGAAATTTCCTGACAGTTGGAAAAATTAATCAGTGGAACAATTTGCCTTCAGAAGCTGTGAATGCTCCAACACTGGAAGTTTTGAAGAAGAGATTGGACAGCCATTTGTTCGAAATAGGGTTTAATGCCTGGGCAGGGGGTTGGACTAGACGACCTCCAGGGTCCCTTCCAACTCTGTTGTTGTTGTTATTAACAATAATAAAAATAATAATAACAACCGGAGAAGATAACAAAATACAAAGACCTACAAATAGAAATAAAAAGACTGTGGCAAAGGCAAGCAAGGGTAGTACCAATAGTAATAAGTGCCTTGGGTGCAATCCCAAAACAACTGGAGCACCACTTGAACACCATCATTGGCATTGACAAATTCCCCATTAGTCAATTGCAAAAGGCAGCCTTACTAGCAACTGATTCCATCCCGCGACGATATCTGTAATAACATCAATTCCAACATCCACATCTGCCTATCCCAGGTCCTTGGTAAGGACTCAATAGGTAGACAAAAATGCCAAATCCAGTCTGAACATCTGGCTGGCTGTGCAATGATGAATAACAACAACAACAACTACTACTACTACTACAACAGAGCCGAGGTGGCGCAGCAGTTAGAGTGCAGTACTGCAGGCCACTTTAGCTGACTGTGTTCAGCAGGTCAGCGGTTCAAATCTCACCGGCTCAAGGTTGTCTCAGCCTTCCCTCCTTCCGGGGTAGGTAAAATGAGGACCCAGATTGTTGGGGGCAATGTAAATATATATATACATTGCTTACTGGTGTACACCGCTTAGAGAGTGCTTGCACTTAAAGCGGTATATAAGTCTCATAAATAAATAAATAAATAAATAAATAAATTTTCAGTAGAAAATGATCTACAATGAATAATGTATGTTCGGAAAATTACATGTAGACCATTTCCTGTAGCCAATGTCCACATTGCTGACTGTATTACAAATCATGTTTTTTTATATAACTAATAAAAGCTGCAAAAAATTCCAACCATTTTTTTTTTCAATTTGAAAAATAGAGTAGCACTGCATAAACCTAGATGGCTAGGCCATTGCAGATAAGTCTAAGAACTATGGAAAGAAGCGATGCCATAAAATCAATTCATGTAATTCTTAGCTATTCCAACATCAACCAAGTCAAGCATTTCTAAAAGACACATATTAAGGCTATTTTCATGCCGAACATAAATGATACACTTCAGCCAAAATTAATATATCCTATGAACAAAAAGGCAGACTTTCAAACGGACAACTTTAATGCAATCTAGCTTTCAAGGGAGTGAGTTCACTTGTTGCCAATCTTGTTTTGTATCAGGAAACAAAGTGGTAGTTTTCCTCAACAACAAATGGAAACATGTGAAGCCAGCATTTTCTGAAGCACTTGAGAGTTCACCTCTTAGCAACGTAGGCGTAGTAAATCAACCGTGTATGTTTGGAAACAATCTTATCATTAGGATGTTTGCGTCAATTGTTCAAATTATTATTTTTATCAGGGTTACCAGAGCATGCACAATGAGGAAACCAGAGACTCTATATCAAAAGTTTTTCACCAAATTACAAAATGAACAGGACAGGACAGAACAGAATAGAAAATATGGAATGGAATGGTATGGAATAGAATAGAATAGAATGGAATGCAATGCAATGGAATGGAATGGAATGGAACAGAACAGAACAGAACCGAATGGAATGGAATAGAATAGAAAATATGGAATGGAATACAATGGAATGGAATGGAATAGAATAGAAAATATAGAATGGAACGGAATGGAACGGAACAGAACAGAACAGAATAGAACATAAAATGAATAGAACAGCACAGAATAGAAATACAGAACAGAACAGAACAGAACAGAACAGAATAGAATAGAATAGAATAGAATATTGCCTGATTTGCAACTCTTGGTGAGTTGTGATTGGGAGCAAGTAATTTGTTGCCGATGCTTTTTGGTTGGCTAGTTTTGTGTGTGTGTTTATTTTTTAAAGAAAGCCATATAGGAAGAGTTAGCACAGTTGTGGAAAAAAAACAACACAAAAACCCCAAAATGTTGCTGAAGTTGCAAGGTCTCTATTACAGCCAACCTGAAAATTTATGGCATTTTGCTTCAAGCGCAAAACTGACACAGCTGTGTAAATCAAATTACAGTATAATAAATATAATCCCTGGGAAATCCGATACCATTTTCCCCCTTGTTATTCACAACTATAAAGAAACCTGATTAGCTGTTTAATAGATGCTCTTTTCTAGAGAGAGAAGGGAAGGGAGAAGACAGGGCAGTACATCAACCTGTGCACCCTCAGGGTAAAATAAGAGGATGCTGTTGTTAGAGTATGTATTTGTTTTGTCACTAGATGGTCGCAGGGAACATGTAATTAAACAGCACCATCATGCGTGGAGAACCTGTCATTTATATCAATAGGATGCTCCAGATAAACTGTGGCTGTGAGGGAGTGGCGGAGCTTCAAAATTCAAACATTTGAGAGAAACCTAGACCAGGGGTCCACAACCTGTGGGCCAGAGCCCCATTACCGGGCTGTAATCTCTTGGCCACTGGGCCGCGTGAATGGCTGGCCAGTGCACGCACGTGTGTGAGCGCACCCTCCCACTTCCACTAATGCTGCCCTGAGTGTCATGTGGGCGCTAGCCCCACCCTCAGCAGCATCGCGTGGGCATTAGCCCCATCCCCAGTATCATGTCTGCACAGTCCCATACCTGCCCCTTCCTTTCCCTCCGGGCTGCCAACCTAGAAAGGTTGGGGAGCTCTGGCCTAGATTATTTCTCCATTTTCCAGAGACTCGGTTCAGTTGAAAGTTCAAGAAGGGATTAACATTAAGAAAACCAAGATCATGGGATCCGGCCCTCTCAATTCCTGGCAAATAGATGGGGAAGAAATGGAGGCAGTGACAGATTTTATCTTCCTGGGCTCCAAGATCACCGCAGATGGGGACTGCAGCCAAGAAATTAAAAGACGCTTGCTCCTGGGGAGGAAAGCTATGGCAAATCTAGACAGCATACTGAAAAGCAGAGACAACACCCTGCCAACAAAAGTGCGTATAGTCCAGGCCATGGTTTTTCCAGTTGCAATGTATGGCTGTGAAAGTTGGACCATAAAAAAGGCTGAGCGCCAAAGAATTGAGGCCTTTGAACTATGGTGCTGGAGAAGACTCCTGCGAGTCCCCTAGACTGCAAGGCGATCCAACCGGTCAGTCCTAGAGGAGATCAACCCCGACTGCTCTTTAGAAGGCCAGATCCTGAAGTTGAAACTCAAGTATTTTTGCCACCTAATGAGAAGGAAGGACTCACTGGAGAAGAGCCTGATGCTGGGAAAGATGGAGGGCAAGAGAAGAAGGGGACGACAGAGAATGAGGTGGCTGGAGGGAGTCCCTGAAGCAGTAGGTGTGAGCTTAAATGGACTCCAGAAGATGGCAGAGGACAGGAAGGCCTGGAGGAATGTTGTCCATGGGGTCGCGAGGGGTTGGACACGACTTCGCAACTAACAACAACAAAATTTTAAAAAAATAAATCTGAATTTTTGTAGGATATTTCCTAAAGATGAGAAAATGGATGGGGCGTGAATGCTTGCGAACATGTGTGCAAAACGGCTGTGTTTAACAGCCTGTATCTGCTGGTTTTGTAGTAGGGAAGTGAGTTGTCTAAAAGTTGAATGCAACAGGAAACGGTTCCCTGAGATGAATCTGTAGTAAAACAAGAAGTGGAAGGCTCAAGAATGATAGAATTCTGAATTAATGTTAGTCAAAACCCAGATATGAGTGATCACTTGTCTGAAATGGTATAGGCAGGGTCTCCTGTTTGAGCGGAGGGCTGGACTAAAAGACCTCCAAAGTCCCTTCCAGCTCTGTTCTATTCCACTATAAAAAAATAGGTTGATGTGGTCTAATGTTGTTGTTGTTATTTGCGAAGTCGTGTCCGACCCATCACGACCCCATGGACAACGTTCCTCCAGGCCTTCCTGTCCTCTACCATCTTCTGGAGTCCATTGAAGTTCACGCCTGCTGCTTCAGGGACTCCATCCAGCCACCTCATTCTCTGTCGTCCCCTTCTTCTATTGCCCTCCATCTTTCCCAGCATTAGGCTCTTCTCCAGTGAGTCCTTCCTTCTCATTAGGTGGCCAAAGGACTTGAGTTTCAACTTCAGGATCTGGCCTTCTAAAGAGCAGTCGGGGTTGATCTCTTCTAGGACTGACCGATTTGATTGCCTTGCAGTCCAGGGGACTCGCAGGAGTCTTCTCCAGCACCATAGTTCAGAGGCCTCCATTCTTTGGTGCTCAGCCTTTCTTATGGTCCAACTTTCACAGCCATACACTGCAACTGGGAAGACCACGACCTTGATTATACACACTTTTGTTGGCAGGGTGATGTCTCTGCTTTTGAGTATGCTGTCTAGATTTGCCATAGCTTTGCTTAGATGTGGTCTAATAGAAAGTATCAAACATACTAAGGCAGAACAAATGGATTAAAAGAAGAAAAAAAAGAAGATTGTGAATCTTTCGGTGGGCTTGAGCTGATGAGATCTTCAAAGAAAAGATAGACAAAACATTAAATATACAATGTAAGTCGTGATGTATGAACATAATAAAAAAAGTTACTGTCTGGAAGAAGGTTGTGGAGGTTGGTATATGGTAATTTAAGCTATAATCCCTTTTTCTTTTGATCTCATGCCTTTAATTTTTTGCTTTCAGTTTCTTTTGCATTTTCCTTAATGTTGCTTTTATCTCCAAGGAGAGCAGTGCGAAACCCTAACCCTGATATTGACATTATTACAGGCACAAGACAGCATGCATGAAATGGACTCTAAAATCACCTCTTCTTCTTTTTTATAGTAGTAGTTTTTAAGCCCCCCCCCAAAAGAATAAAGTAGTTGTTTTTGAGCTCCCCCCCAAAGAATAAAGAGGTTTTGAGCAAAATCTGGAGACTTGCCTCCTTTTTCCCCCTCCCTTTGAATAGCAATTCAAGTATCTCGCAAGCTAAATAAGTTGCTGCTTTATTTACTGTACCAAATGAAGGACTGAAAGCTGGAAAATGAAAATGAAAGTAAAAGAAAGGGAAAGCTTCATGCAGGTAATCCTCAACTCGCGACAATTCGTTTAGTGACCTATAACCAAAAAGTGACCTATAACCATGTTTCACACATCCGTCCGTTGCAGAATCCCCATGGTCATGTGGTCAAATTTTGAAAGCTTGGTAACCTCACTGGTTGTTAAGTGAATCCGGCTTCCCCGTTGACTCTACTTGTCAGAAGGTGTTGTGAGTCCGTGCCAGCCAGTGGACCCAGCACCTGAGTCCGAGGAATCAGAGGAGGAGGAGGAGAAGGGGCCTGGAGAGTCCGGGGAATCAGAGTCCGGGGAATCAGAGTCCGGGGAATCAGAGTCGGAGGAAGGCTCTGAGGAGCTCCAAGACTTACAATCTGATGAAGAGCCTGGCCCCTCTACTCCTGCTCTGGCTAAGACCCAGCTGTACTGGGAAGATGAGTCAGACTCTGAGGACTCACAGCTGGAAGACATCATAGACCCTCGCAAACGCAGACAGGCAACAAGAGCAGGACAGAGGGAGGCCATGGGGTGGCTCAAAGGGAGGAGGAGAAGGCATTGAGAAGCCACGCCTTGGGGCTGCATAATAAAAAGGGAAGGTGTGGGCGGTGCTGGTTGCTGAAAGCAAGCGTTTGCAAAGGACTCAAGTTTCATGGAATCAGATTCTGCTTGCCTTGCCTGTGAACAATTCTTTGTTTGAATCGTGTTCTGTTTGCCTTTGGACAATTTTCCATTTGCATCGTGTTTTGTTGGCCTTTGCTTTTGGGACATTTTGCAGGTCTGTACTTAATTAATCAAAGGGGGTTGTTTTTCCTGCATTTCCAGCCTACTTGTTAAAAGAGGGGTTGGTCCTTGTGAGTTAACAAGGACTCACACAAGCTGGGACAGAACAGAAGTTCGCAAAAGGGGATCACATGAGCACAGGACACTGCAACCACCATAAATACGAGTCAGTTGCCAAGTCGCTCAATTTTGATCACATGACCAGGGGAGGCTGCAACGCATATAAGTGTGAAAAACGGTCATAAGTCCCTTTTTTAAGTAACTAAACGGTCACTAAAATGGTTGTAAGTCAAGGACTATCTTCCTTAAGTCTTCATCTTATGGGCAGTTTTAAAACATTCTTCCTTGTATATTCTGAATCCTTTCTTAGTGCAGGTCATCCTCAATTTACAACCACAGTTGAGCCCACGTTGCTAAGTGAGAAATTTGCTAAGGGGGTTTTGCCCCATTTTATGACTTTTCTTGCCCCATTTGTTACGCAGTTGTTAAATTAGTAACCTGGTTGTTAAGTGAATCTGGCTTCCCTCCATTGACTTTGCTTGTCAGAAGCACCACCAAGCTGAAAAAGAATTATTGGAAATTTGAATAATTTCCCAAGCCATAATTCCTGCATCCTTGTTAAGGAGACCAAGATGGTTAAAATGGGTCAAAAAAGATGAAACTAGAGACCTGCCCTCACTGATCTTTGCAGGACTAGAAAAAAAAAAAATACCCTAGAAAGCATGATCAAGAAGCAAAAATCAAAGTTTATTTTTTTCTTCCCATTTCTGAGAAAACCTATTTAACTCCCAGGTCTGTATTTTACCTGTAGACGCTGTTGCTTAGCTCACACGTGTTCGATATTCAATTAAAGGAAAAAATAAATAAACAAAGACCTTATACATCACAAATCCTTTTTCATCATCCCACAGGGGCAAAAGTTGTCAGCTTCCCAATGAAATAAATAACTTTTTCACGTGTGATTATTTTTTTTTCCTTTTCACCTTTGCGTTACCCCCCAAAAAAGTTAGCAAAAGCAATTTATCACTCAGGAAGTCGCTTTTCAGATTTAGTAGACGAAAAGCATAAAGTAATACCTCTTGGAATGCAAAATGCTTTTTGTAAAGATTACTGAAACTTTCGGAAGCGTTAACGGACTTAGACTCAGTTGCTGGGATTCTCGTAAAAGAATTATCAAAATGTGCTACAGTAAAATGGAACCCTAACCCTCTTACGCCCAGGTCTTTATTTAAATGCCCTCAGGAAACAGCACAGAATCTAAATAAAGGCATTTCCCCTTTAACAAATAACGCTCTTTTCTTTTTTTAAATATCGCTAACTCTTTATATCGGTAGAGCTTCTATCAATATTCTCCTTCAAGATCTGTTGGGATTATCATAGTAAAAATGGCTAACCAGCTATCAGTTCCCATAATCCCCATAACAAACAAAGGAACTCACAAGTAGTGTGATTGATCATGACTAATAACTTGTACCATACAACAGGATAGCTTTACTTCGCTTAGAATAGAATAGAATAGCATAGAATAGAATAGAATAGAATAGAATAGAATAGAATAGAATAGAATAGAATAGAATAAGGAATGGAATGGAATGGAATGGGAGTGGAGTGGAGTGGAGTGGAGTGGAGTGGAGTGGAGTGCAGTGGAGTGGAGTGGAGTGGAGTGGAGTGGAATGGAATGGAATAGAATAGAATAGAATAGAATAGAATAGAATATAGAATAGGAGTAGAGTACAGTAGAGTAGAATAAAATAATAATTAGAATATAGGAGAGAAGTAGAATAGAGTAGAAAATAGAACAGAATAGAATAGATATTGGAGAATAGAATAGAATAGAATAGAATAGAATAGAATAGAATAGAATAGAATAGAATAGAATAGAATAAGGAGTGGAGTGGAGTGGAGTGGAGTGGAGTGGAGTAGAGTAGAGTAGAGTAGAGTAGAGTAGAGTAGAGTAGAGTAGAGTAGAGTAGAGTAGAGTAGAGTAGAGTAGAGTAGAGTAGAGTAGAGTAGAGTAGAATAGAATAGAATAGAATAATAGCTTTATTGTCACTTTGAATGTACACTAATCGGCATACATTAAAATGAAATTTTGTTGCATACAGCTCTCAAAGGGTCACCACCTCCGATATACACTACATAAACACGACAAAAATAAATAAATAAATACAGAATCATGCATGTACCCACATATATTATATGACACACAGTATAGTTTGGGTTGTACATACATGTGTGTGGTGAGAAACACGAGTCTTGCGAGTGTACCAGACGGATGGTGCAGGGAACAACACTATTTCAGAATTGGGTAGTCCTGCTATAAATACTTCGAAACCTCCTCCAAGAGGGGAGCAACAGAGACGGACCGTAAAGTGGGTGTGTGGGGTCTCTAACAAAGCTCAATGATGCTGTGAAGATGCTTTAAATGTCTCGATGGGAAACAGACCACGAATCAGGTCTTCAGCACCCAAAGTGCTGCAACATTAAGGTTCAAATCTTGTTCACTGAATACAGGTGGTCCTTTACTTACAACCATCCATTTCGTGACCGTTCTGAGTTACAATGGCACTGAAAAAAGGGACTTAATGAGCGTTTTTCATGCTTACGACCAATGCAACGTCCGATGGTCATGTGATCAAAATTCGTCCACCTTGGCAACTGGCCTGTATTTATGACCGTTGCACTGTCCCAGCATCTCCTTTTGCAACCTTCTCACAAGCAAAGTCAATGAGGAAGTCAGATTCGCTTTACAACAGTGTGACTAAGTGAACCAATGCAGTGATTCACTTAACAACTATGACAAGGAAAGTTGTAAAATGGGGCAAAACTCATGTAACAAATATCTTACTCAGCAAAGGGTGACCGTAAGTTGGGGAGTACTGTATATAATAATAATAATAATAATAATGATGATGATGATGATGATGATGTTGGAAGGGACCTTGGAGGTCATCTAGTCCAACCCCCTGCTTAAGCAGGAAACCCTATACCATTTCGGACAAATGGCTATCCAGTCTCATAATACCTTCTGTTGTTGGTAGAGATACTCAATGAAAAAGAATTTTTATCTCCATTTCTGATGCTGTTGTACCAGTGTAAGAATCGTTTGGGGAGATGTTTTATCACACAATAATAAAATTCAAGTCCAGCAGTTATCTTTTAAAGAGAAGATGGTTCTGTTATCTACCTTTACGCGAGTTTCCGAAACAGTCATGCGTATAAAATTGCTAAAGCTTCTCGTTCTAATAGGGAATCTTTTTTTTAATTAATTCTGTAACATAATGGATTTATTAAATATTACCATCAAATTCTCACTGGTCCCTGCACTGGGATTTGTTTAACTGAACCCTTGTGTTTTATGAAAAACAAAATTCAAATAACGATAATTAAAAAAAAAACTAACTCAATCAAGATCACGTGAAGTATTAATACCACTTTACAATGCCTTGGTAAGGCCACACTTGGAATACTGCATTCAGTTTTGGTCACCATGATGTAAAAGAGATGTTGAGACTCTGGAAAAAGTACAGAGAAGAGCAACAAAGATGATTAGGGGACTGGAGGCTAAAACATATAAGGAACGGTGGCTGGAATCGGGTATGTTTAGTCTAATGAAGAGAAGGATGAGGGGGGACATGGTAGCAATCTTTCAATATCTCAGGGGCTGCCCCAAAGAAGAGGGAATTAAGCTATTTTCCAAAGCACCTGAAGGCAGGACAAGAAGCAACGGATGGAAACTAACCAAGGAGAGAAGCAACCTAGAACTAAGGAGAAACTTCCTATCCAGTTAGAACAATTAATCAGTGGAACAACTTGCCTCCAGAAGCGGTGAATGCTCCAACACTGGAAGTTTTTAAGAAGAGACTGGACAGCCATTTGTCCGAAATGGTACAGGGTTTCCTGCCTGAGCAGCAGGTTGGACTAGAAGACCTCCAAGGTCCCTTCCAACTTTATGATGATGATAATAATAATAATAATAATAATAATAATAATAATAATAATAATAATAATAATAATATTGCACAGACTGACTACAAGCAGCGGCATGAAATAATATTGCACAGACTGACTACAAGCAGCGGCATGACAAAGTAGCAACAATGGTGCATTGGAAGATCTGCAAAAAATATCATTTGCCTGTAAGCAAAAACTGGTGGAATCATAAAATAGAGAAAGTCATAGAAAATGATAAAATTAAACTGCTCTGGTACTTCAGAATTCAAACAGACAAGCACCTGCAACATAACACCCCAGACTTAACAATTGTCGATAAGAAAGACAAAAAAGTCTGGCTAGTGGACGTGGCAGTGCCTAGAGACAGCAGAATAGACGAGAAAGAACTGGAGAAGATAACAAAATACAAAGACCTACAAATAGAAATAGGAAGACTGTGGCAAAAGCAAGCAAGGGTAGTACCAATAGTAATAGGCTCCTTGGGTGCAATCCCAAAACAACTGGAGCACCACTTGAACACCATTGGCATTGACAAATTCGCTATTAGTCAATTGCAAAAGGCGGTCTTACTAGGAACTGCTTCCATCCTGCGACGATACCTGTAATACCATCAAACATCCACATCTGCCTATCCCAGGTCCTGGATAAGGACTCGATAGGTAGACAAAATGCCAAATCCAGTCTGAACATCTGGCTGACTGTGCGATGATCCATAATAATAATAATAATAATTTATAAAGACATATATTCTACTATTAGAAGTGCTGAAAAATCATTGTAAAAATCTATCACGTTTAATCCTTTCTTAAAATGAATTCTTAATTCAAATTATAGACTAACACAATGATCTACCCTTAAACTATACTCTTTTTTTGTTGTTTTGTTTCAAAGAAGTCAGTACAAAACAAATGTAATATCTACTGCTGGGCTTTGAACTGCATGGTGACCTATCAGTGGATCTCTTAAGACTCCATTATATCTCTACTTTCTAATAAATTGCTTAGAAACCTGGAGGTCAGTGCCCTACATAAAGTTTGTCATATCTCTATATTGATCTGCTAAATTTCTTTGCCCAGATCAAGGTTTAATTCCAGCTATCCTACCCTGTGACAATATTCCTTGAGCCTGCAGCTGTTAACCGTAAAAAATTTATTTGATTCACAACATATCACTTTTCCAATAAAACAAAAATGCAGCTAAAACTGGATTTTATGAATTTCTGGTTGAAACAAAAGCTCTTTGCTGCTCTCCACAGGCTGCTTAAAAAACTGCCAATAATTGACATACAGCAGCCAACGTTCTAAACAAACTTTAAACTGTTTTAGCAAATGCCAGATGGAACAAGATTTCTTATTGACTTAAAAAAATAAAAAATAATTTTCCGTACAATAAGAAATCCGGAACAACATTAACACTTCTCTATCAGCATATATTCTGTCATACCAGCCACTTTCACTTACAGAAACATACAAACACGCCAATAAACTTTTCCAGCAGATACTCCCAAAATGAAAAGAAAAGGAGGTAATGGAAGTTGCACTAGGAAGAATGGACTGGACTGGACTGGACTGGACTAGAATAGAATAGAATAGAATAGAATAGAATAGAATAGAATAGAATAGAATAGAATAGAATAGAAAATATGGAATGGAATGGAATAGAATAGAATAGAATAGAATAGAATAGAATAGAATAGAATAGAATAGAATGGGGCACCGTGGAGCAAAAAGGGGGTTCTGCGTGGCAAAAACAGGGCACTTGTGTGGTGAAAACGGGGCAGTGCTAGCGCCTATGCAGTGAAAATGGGGCGGTGCTAGTGAATGTCACGTGGGCACAAGCAGGGCCCCGTTTGCATCGCCTGTGCTCACAGCCCTGTTTGTGTACGCACATGCATGTAAGATGCTTCCCCTTCCATTTCCCTCCGGTCCGCCAAGAGAGATTGGAGCCCCCTGCCCTAGTCAGTAGCTTTTTCCCTGTCTCCCAAGGTCATTCCCTCCTACCATTACATCAACACTGTTGACCTGAAAGCACCTCTCCCAACAACCCCATAGCACCTCCTATTGGAGACCTTGAGAGGCCCAAGGGTCCTTAATTCTGATTTTTATTGCTCCAGGCAGCTTGGATACTCCTTCTGGCAACAGAGCTTTCAAGAACAGTTCACGCAAAAGCCACTTGGGGCTGTTCTGGCTGCATTTTGCTAATGCAAAAGAAAATATTATGTGAGGGGTCCTCGGGGCTCTCTGAGCTTGCTTGTTTTCCTGCAGACGTTTCATTACCATAGTTTGGTAACATCATCAGTGCTAGAAGGGAGTAGGGTTTGTGGTGGTGGTGATGGTGGTGGTGGTGGAGGAGGAGGAGGACCATGGGGTTCTTGGTGCTCTCTGAGCTTGTTTTCCTGCAGACGTTTCATTACCATAGTTAGGTAACATCATCAGTGCTAGAACGGAGTAGGGTTTGTGGTGGTGGTGGTAGTGGTGGTGGTGGTGGTGGTGGTGGTGGTGGAGGAGGAGGACCATGGGGTCCTTGGTGCTCTCTGAGCGTGCTTGTTTTCCTGCAGATGTTTCATTACCCTAACTAGGTAACATCATCAGTAAGACCCCTGCTCTAAAGGAAGGCAAATGAACATCTGTCTGCAAGCAGTATAAATCCTTCCACTCCCCATCACCTAGGCAGAGCTGAAGAAGCTTCTTGGATGAGAAGTGAAATGTCTTCAAAGAAACACAAGAAAGTCCAGGTGCCTCCTGGAAAAAGCAACCTAGAACTAAGAAGCAACCTAGAACTAAGGAGAAACTTCCTGACAGTTAGAACAATTAACCACTGGAACAACCTGCCTCCAGAAGTGGTGAATGCTCCAACACTGGAGGTTTTTAAGAAGAGACTGGACAGCCATTTGTCCGAAATGATATAGGATTTCCTGCCTGAGCAGGGGGTTGGATTAGATGACCTCCAAGGTCCCTTCCTCCTCCTCCTCCTCCTCCTCCTCCTCCTCCTCCTCCTCCTCCTCCTCCTCCTCCTCCAAAACACCAGAATATAAACCGATCCTTTACTAGCATTGATGATGTTATCTAGTTAGGGTCATGAAATGTCTGCAAGAAAACAAGCAAGCTCAGAGAGGACCAAGGACACCTCATTTCAGCCCTGAGCTGCAAATATTCTCCTTCCTTGGAAATATTATGTACTGCACAATTCTTTAGGTGTAGCTGTATTTCAATGTCCTCGGGAGTGACCTTGCAATCCCACTTCCGACCCTTCTAGATTGATGTCTTCGAATGGTTTACAGCCCTTCTAACATTTGTTTACCAGTCTTTTCTAGGACAGTTCTGATGATTTACAGAGAGAGTTAAACGGTTTAAATCTTTGGCGAAAGGTTTTTTTTTTAATAAATAAATAGATAAATTACAAACCAGTGTCATTATGCCACCTTAACTCATGGCAACACGGGGAAGGTTACTTAACCAGAACATTCAAGGGGAGAAAGGAAGGCCAGCGTTGTCTACAACACTCAAGTTGTAAAAAATAAAAACATTTATTTTTTAAAAAAACAAAATCACACCTAGGAAGGAAAAAAAAAGGTTAACTAGACCTGGTACCGCTATCAGTTTAGGAAGAGATTGACAGCCGTTTCTCTGAATGATATAATACAGTGGTGGCGAACCTATGGCACGGGTGCCAGAGGCGGCACTTGGAGCTCTCTCTGTGGGCACATGTGGTGTTGCCCCAGCCTCGCCTCCCCCCATGACCCCCTCCTCTCCAGCAGCCCCCCTGGAGGAGAGTCGCCCCAGAGTGTGGCCCACATGGAGCAGCACAGCCAAGGACATGGCAGCCAGGCAGCGTAGACAAGACTCTGCCCTCCCACCCCATCACGCACAGTTGATGCTGCAGGGCGCGGGCAGAGGGTGTGGCCACCATGGCGCTGCTGGATGATCTGGGGCGGGCCCTGGAGGCGGTGAATGGCCCTGCAGGCAGGCGGGATGAGGGCGGAGCAGGGGCGGGAGTGGGGGCAGGGCCAGTTTTTGGGCACGCGGTCTCTAAAAGGTTTGCCATCACTGATATAATATCTCCTGCTTCAGCGGGGGGGGGGGTTGGACTAAAAGACCCCCAGAGTCCCTTCCAACTGTGCTATTCCGTTTATTTCACCTCAGAGTGTCTGCTTCCATATCATTTAGTAAGACAGAGTTCCTTTTTTTAGCGTCAGGAATTCCTTGCATGATTCCAATGAGAATCAGATGGTGCATTTTGACCTGAACACACAATCTGCAAGCCTCCCTAAACTAACCATTCAAGCAAGAACATATACAATACACATATAACTTAGGATTCCACATCTTTCTTATTGAAATTAGGTTGCTTGGCAAAGGAAATGAATAGAGTAGAGTAGAGTAGAGTAGAGTAGAGTAGAGTAGAGTAGAGTAGAGTAGAGTGAGGAGAGGAGAGGAGAAGAATGAAGATAGAGTAGAGTAGAGTAGAGTAGAGTAGAATGGACGAATAAAGATAGAATCGAATCAAATCGAATCGAATTGAATTGAATAGAAGAATGAAGACAGAATAGAACAGAACAGAACAACAAGAGTTGGAAAGGACCTTGGAGGTCTTCTAGTCCAACCCCCTTCTCAGGCAGGAAATTGGTCTATACCATTTCAGACAAATGGTTGTCCAATATCTTCTTAAAAACTTCCAGCGTTGGAGCATTCACAACTTCTGGAGCAGGGGTCTTCAAACTTGGCCCTTTTTTGACTTGTGGACTTCAACTCCCAGAATTCCTCAGCCAGTGTGTCTGGCTGAGGAATTCTTGGAGTTAAAGTCCACAAGTCATAAAAGGGTCAAGTTTGAAGACCCCTGTTCTGGAGGCAGATTGTTCCACTGGTTAATTGTTCTAACTGTCAGGAAGTTTCTCCTTAGTTCTAGGTTGCTTCTCTCCTTGATGAGTTTCCACCCGTTGCTTCTTGTCCTGCCTTCCGGCGCTTTGGAGACTAGCTTGACTCCCTCTTCTTTGGGGCAGCCCCTGAGATATTGGAAGACTGCTATCATGTCCCCCCGGGTCCTTTTCATTATTATTTATTTCAGAAATAAGTCTAAAAATTGTCCAAGGAGTTTTCTACTTTAATGCACTTTTCTTTGCAGCATATTTTTACATGCAGCAGTAGACATACACTATGGAATAATGCTAAAATTACAACACCACATAATTGTATAGAACGTAATAATTTTCAGATTATTAATAATTACAATGTAATAAATAAAGCTTTACAGGAAACAAAATATAGGCTCAAGAGAAACCAAGATAAGATGGTTAAACCAGATTAGTAAAAAAGACAAGCATAATTATAAAAGCAAATATTTAGGTCAAGTTTCATCCAATAAGGCAAAAACATTGTAAAGTTTAACCATTAATTTCTGAATTCGCTTTCTCTTTCTGCTGTTCAAAAATGGATGAGTGGATAAATGAGCTATTTGTGCTCTTAAAATATTGCATGCTTGTCATGGGTAACAGGCTAGAATTAGGAACGATGAATACAATATTAGGGTTACAAAGCAAAACATTGACCGCAAATCTGATTATTTTTATGCTTTAATAAACAGAAAAAAAGGAAAGCACAAAATAAAAAGATTAAAGAAAAAGGAGCTTTCAGCATGTGGTTAAAATTTGCCTACAACAAACAGCATTGCTCAGTCAGTCAAGAAATAATTCACAAAAGGAAAGTAAGCCGCACATATTACTAATCCAAGACTGAAATCCCACATGATTTTTCTTGCAAAAAAAAAAAAAAAAACACAATAAAAATAAAAGGTTTTACTGTTGTTGTTATAACCCAAATTTGGCACGTTCATATTTTTTTTCCATCTATTTAATTTTTAAACCTATTTATCTTTATAGCGGTTAAATCAGAATGAGATAATCCCGAGGAAATGCAGCAAAGCTGTATGAGTAAGGTTTTCCTCACCCATCCTACACTTCCTGAAAAATAATGTGGACAGGCGGTTCTTTTTTAAACACGAAAAAACAATCTGTTGAATCCCATCTTAAAGAATGTGAGAAACACGCTTTGCTTCCTTTAAAACCTTTAACCTCCAATTTGTAATATGGGACATTCCAAATCTGTATTTCAAATACTTGCATCAAGGCCCTTCTGGATTGGACAGATTAGCTGATGACATTCCCGTTGCCCGGGGGGGGGACACCCAGTTGGGGGCTCCTATCACAGAGGTCCCCAACCCTTGGGCTGTGGACCAGTACCGGGCCGCAGCATGCCAGCAACCAGTCTGCACAAACAAGCAAAGCCACTTCTGCAGAATGCAGGCAGCACACAAAACCACTCCCCCTCCGGTCCGCAGAAAAACCTCTCTCCACAAAACCGGTCCCTGGTGCCCAAAAGGTTGGGGACCTCTGTCCCATCATGTTCCCCACAGGAGCTGGAGCGAAGGAAGGGAGGTCATCCCATCCCAAGGCAGCCCTCAGTCTCAAATGTGGGCTTGCTAACCTCAAACCAGCATCCGAATCACGTGAGCCATTGTGTTCCTTTACGCTTGCAAATAAATATCTACCATAATTACACTCTTCAATATATATATATATATATATATATATATATATATATATATATATACACACATACATGTTTTCTGAGGTTTTCGCGGGTGTTTGTATGTAGGTCTTTGGTTGTTCGGGTTTTCTCCCGCGGAAAATTGGAAGTGTCTTGGCGACATTTCGACGAAGTCCCATTCATCATCTTCAGGCTGGTGTTTTCAACTTGCTGCTCGAAGCATGAAGTCATGAAGGGGCCAAAGTTTCCCTCATGCTGGCTCAGGAATTCTGGGAGGGGTCTTCAAACTTGGCCCTTTTATGACTGGTGGACTTCAACACCCAGAATTCCTGAGCCAGCCATGCTGAGGGGAAAGGGAGAGGTTTCCAAGCTGGCTCAGGAATTCTGGGATTTGAAGTCCACGAGTCATAAAAGAGCCAAGGTTGCCTACTTTTAACCTAGGTCTAGGCCGCTTTATGACTCATGGACTTCAACTCCCAGAATTCCTGAGCCAGCATGGCTCAGCTTGGAAGCCTCTCCCTTTCCCCTCAGCATGGCTTGCTCAGGAATTCTGGGAGTTGAAGTCCACGAGTCATAAAAGAGCCAGGGTTGCCTACCCCTGTCCTAGGCCTAGGCCACTTTATGACTCATGGACTTCAACTCCCAGAATTCCTGAGCCAGCCATGCTGAGGGGAAAGGGAGAGGTTTCCAAGCTGAGCCATGCTGGCTCAGGAATTCTGGGAGTTGAAGTCCACGAGTCATAAAAGAGCCAAGGTTGCCTACCCCTGGCCTAGTCCAATATGACATTTAAACAAGCTGGCAATAGGAGCGCTTCATTCCAATGTAGCATTTGTTTTCTAGCACAAAAAAAAATTATATTATTAAATGTTAAGAAAGAAATCCTTGCTATTCTATTAAAGAACAAGTATATTGTTTATGTATGATCAGAATGCTTTGGAGAAATGCTAAAATGCCAAAGATCTCCAGGGAATTGTCCAGATCTAGCTGGAAAATCCTAAGTTTCTTTTTTTGGGGGGGCCATGGTGTGGGTGGATATAGAAGTAATTTTTTCCATTTTAGGGAAGACACCAAATGGAATTTGTGTTTCCTTTCACAATCCTAATAATTAGCAGAGGAATAGAGAAGAAAGGAAATTCTGCTTAACGGCCCTTCAGCTGGAAGAGATTTCTTACATGCTTTAAGCATGGGGTAGGCAACCTTGGCTCTTTTATGACTCGTGGACTTCAACTCCCAGAATTCCTGAGCCAGCATGGGGGAATTATGGCCCCTTCATGACTTGCAGAGTTCAACTCCCAGAATTCCTGAGCCAGCCATGCTGAGGAGAAATGGAGAGGTTTCCATGCTGAGCCATGCTGGCTCAGGAATTCTGGGAGTTGAAGTCCATAAGTCATGAAGACCTACGAACAGAAATAGAAAGACTGTGGCAAAGGCAAGCAATAGTAGTACCAATAGTCATAGGCGCCTTGGGTGCAATCCCAAAACAACTGGAGCACCACTTGAACACCACTGGCATTGACAAATTCGCCATTAGTCAATTGCAAAAGGCAGCCTTACTAGGAACTGCTTCCATCCTGCGACGATACCTTTAATACCATCAAACATCCACATCCGCCTATCCCAGGTCCTGGGTAAGGACTCGATAGGTAGACAAAAATGCCAAATCCAGTCTGAACATCTGGCTGACTGTGGGATGATCCATAATAATAATAAAGTTGGAAGGGACCTTGGAGATTATCTCGTCTAACCCCCTGCTCAGGCAGGAAACCCTATAGCATTTTGGACAAATGGGTGTCCAGTTTCTTCTTAAAAACTTCCAGTGTTGGCGCATTCACCACTTCTGGAGGCAGGTTGTTCCACTGGTTAATTGTTCTAACTGTCAGGAAATTTCTCTTTAGTTCTAGGTTGCTTCTCTCCTTGGTTAGTTTCCATCCGTTGCTTCTTGTCCTGCCTTCAGGCGCTTTGGAGAAGAACTTGACTCCCTCTTCTTTGGGGCAGCCCCTGAGATATTGGAGTTATCCTAATATTATTGCGAATACAGCAGACTTTTAGGAGGAACTTCTGGCAATTATGAATTGGTCAACTACTAGTTATAAGGAGCCCCTGTGGGTGGGAATATTGCAACTGCCAATCTGGACAGTGACGGGAACATAAGGAAGGAAATCTAATTCTGCAAGAGCAGCTGTCATGTTCATTTTTGACGAAAACATCTGCTGCTTAGAATCTGGGTCTTTTTATCTGCTGACGGTGCTTGTGCTAAGGGACAGAAAGTTGCTCCAAAATGCTCATTGCTTTTTTTTATTAAATGTGGGGTAGAGGTCCTTCCCCCACCTCCTTTTGCATTACAGGCAAAAAGTCAAGGCTGCCAAATCAAATCCCCACCCCCCAAAAATGCCAACTTATAACCATTTGTTTAATGGCCATTTATAGTTATAACAACACTGGAAAAAGGTGACTTTTGACCGTTTTTCACACATCCCCATGATCACGTGATCAAAATTCATGTCCTTGCCAACTGGTTCACATTTATGACGGTCGCAGTGTTCCCGGGATCACATGATCCCTTTTTTCAACTTTCTGACAAGCAAAGTCAATGGGGAGAAGCCAGATTGATTTAACATCCATGTTACCATCTTAACATCTGCAGTGATTCAGCCTGGAAAGAAAGAGCACTCAAATGGCCCAAACTGACTTAACAACTGCCTTGCTTAGCGATGGAAATGTTGGGTTCAGTTGTGGTTGTGAGTCAAGGACAACCTATATTTCATTCGACTAGGATACAAAAGTGGGCTTAAAACAAGGAGAAACTCATAAAGAGAAAGAAACTTCACAAGATTGGAAGAAAGCAATAACAAGGGTGTGAAAATAGCTACAAACCTAGGAGCACGAGAGGCAGAAGAACAGCATGTAGCCGTTACCAGAGAGGAGAGATTAAATTTAAGAAGCTGGAAGGAGAACAAATTAACTCCCACATTTTTTTCTCCCAAGTTTAATTTCAGTTGGATGTATCTGTCAAGAACAAGATCCATCTACTGCAAAGTTTTGCTCCACATAATCCCTACGGCGAGTTTAGCTGTGTGAATCTTACATTAAGTAAACTTTTTGTATACATTTATAATAATTATAATAATAGTAAAGTTGGAAGGAACCTAGTCCAACCCCCTGCTCAGGCAGGAAACCCTACACCATTTCACACAAATGGCTGTCCAGTCTCTTCTTAAAAACTTCCAGTGTTGGAGCATTTACTGCTTCTGGAGGCAGGTTGTTCCACTGGTTAATTGTTCTCACTGTCAGGAAGTTTCTCCTTAGTTCTAGGTTGCTTCTCTCCTTATGATGCAAATTGGAGAGAAGCTAAGACAAGCCAACTTGTTCGTCTGGATTTTTGTCCTTTACATGTAATCTCAACTAACAATGGGTCGTTTGGTGGCCATTCAAAGTTACGGCACTGAAAAAAGTAGTTTAGGACTATTTTTCCCACTTACGACCGTTGCAGCATCCCCACAGTCATGTGATCAAAATTTAGATGCTTGGCAACGGACTCGTACCTACGACAGTCGCCATGTACCGGGGGCCCCGTGATCCCCATTTGTGACCTTCCAACAAGCACGATGTCAACGTTGCTAACATGGGATGTTCCTGCTTTGACAACATATGGAGATGCAGCCTTTTTCTTTCTTATACTTCACTCTTAGAATTATATGATACTGGGGAGGGAGAGGAATGTGATGGGAGTTAGTTAGACATACAAAATTGTAACAAGAGCTGATAAGGCATGGCAGAGAAAAAACGGTAGGAAAGCCAGCATTTCAAACTAATTGGAGAATGTGATTTATGACATGAGGAAAGCCAGATTCACTTAAAAACTGTGTTATTAACTTAACCCCTTCAGTAATTCGCTTAACAACATGGACAAGAAAAGTCGTAAAAAGGGGAAAGACTCACTTAACAAATGTCTCACTTAGTGACAGGAAATGTTGGGCTCAATTGTGGTTGTAAGTCGAGGACTTCCTGTGTCTTTATCAGCTAGCCACAGCCAATAGCCGCATTTAAAACGACTAACTTTTTTTATAATTTTAAAATTCCTGTACTCCATTTGTGGATCTCACGTAGTAGTCTCATGATGATCATTTGTTTGGGGGGGGGGGAGTCAAACATTTGTTCATTATTGGCCTGCAAAATGAATTTAAATCCCAGTAACAACAAGGGCAATGAAACCACATGCGTGCTTTCAATTTGCATGACCCATCAGGGAGGCAAAACAAAATAATAATAATAATAATATATTGTAATGGAGTTTGGCTTGGACAAATGTGCCACACTTACTATCAAACAAGGAAAAATAGTGAAAACTGAAGAATCAAGATGCCCCACGAAAATAACATTAAGAGTCTGGATGAGGAAGAATACTACAAATACTTGGGTATCCTTCAAGCTGACAACATCAAGCACATGAAGTCAAGAAAAAGATTAGAGGTGAATACATCAAGAGAGTGAAGAAGATCTTAAAGTCCAAACTCAATGGAGGAAATACCATAAAGGCAATCAACCACTGGGCAATCCCAGTCATTAGGTACACAGCTGGAATAGTGGACTGGACTCAAGCAGAACTAAAAGCAATGGATAGGCAGACCAGAAAAATAATGACAATGAATCATGCCCTTCATCACGCAGTGACATTGATAGCCTTTATCTACCAAGGCAAATAGGTGGGCGTGGAATGCTACAAGTACATCAGATGGTTTGAAGAAAAAAAATGGCTTTGGAAGATATCTGAAGAACAATGATGAAGATGCACTGAATCAGTATATCAGGAAGGCTTACTAACTACTGGAGAGACCAACTGGCCTACAAGAAAGACCAAATGAAGAACAGAATAGAGGCATGGGAAGACAAAGCACTACATGGCCAATACATTAAAAAAATAGCGGGGAAAGCAGATAATAATAAAACCTGGCAATGGCTAAGAGCAGGAAAATTGAAGAAAGAGACCGAGGGACTAATTCTGGCTGCACAAGACCAAGCCTTAAGGACAAATGCATACAAAGTCAAAATTGAGAAGACAGCAACAGACAGTAAGTGCCGCCTATGCAAAGAAGCTGAAGAAACAGTGGACCACTTGGTAAGCTGTTGCAAGAAGATTGCACAGACTGATTACAAGCAGCGGCATGACAAAGTAGCAACAATGGTGCATTGGAAGATCTGCAAAAAATATCATTTGCCTGTAAGCAAAAACTGGTGGGATCATAAAATAGAGAAAGTCATAGAAAATGATAAAATTAAACTGCTCTGGGACTTCAGAATTCAAACAGACAAGCACCTGCAACATAACACCCCAGACTTAACAATTGTCGATAAGAAAGACAAAAAAGTCTGGATAGTGGACGTGGCAGTGCCTGGAGATAGCAGAATAGAAGAGAAAGAACTGGAGAAGATAACAAAATACAAAGACCTACAAATAGAAATAGAAAGACTGTGGCAAAAGCAAGCAAGGGTAGTACCAATAGTCATAGGCTCCTTGGGTGCAATCCCAAAACAACTGGAGCACCACTTGAACACCATTGGCATTGACAAATTTGCTATTAGTCAATTCCAAAAGGTGGCCTTACTAGGAACTGCTTCCATCCTGCGACGATATCTGTAATACCATCAAACATCCCCATCTGCCTATCCCAGGTCCTGGGTAAGGACTCGATAGGTAGACAAAATGCCAAATCCAGTCTGAACATCTGGCTGACTGTGCGATGATTGAGAATAATAATTGCACAAACTGATTACAAGCAGCGGCATGACAAAGTAGCAACAATGGTGCACTGGAAGATCTGCAAAAAATATCATTTGCCTGTAAGCAAAAACTAGTGGGATCATAAAATAGAGAAAGTCATAGAAAATGATAAAATTAAACTGCTCTGGGACTTCAGAATTCAAACAGACAAGCACCTGCAACAGAACACCCCAGACTTAACAATTGTCGATAAGAAAGACAAAAAAGTCTGGATAGTGGACGTGGCAGTGCTGGAGACAGCAGAATAGAAGAGAAAGAACTGGAGAAGATAACAAAATACAAAGACCTACAAATAGAAATAGAAAGACTGTGGCAAAAGCAAGCAAGGGTAGTACCAATAGTGATAGGCGCCTTGGGTGCAATCCCAAAACAACTGGAGCACCACTTGAACACCATTGGCATTGACAAATTCGCTATTAGTCAATTGCAAAAGGCGGCCTTACTAGGAACTGCTTCCATCCTGCGACGATATCTGTAATACCATCAAACATCCACATCTGCCTATCCCAGGTCCTGGTTAAGGACTCGATAGGTAGACAAAATGCCAAATCCAGTCTGAACATCTGGCCGACTGTGCGATGATCCATAATAATAACAACAACAACAACAACAACAATAATAATAATAATAATAAAATTCCACTGAAACTATCTGAAAAATCCTGCCGTTGCACCATGGAATTAAAAGTCACCTCACCCACTCATTTACTTAGCAATCCCATCGTTTCCTAAATGACCATGTTGTGGCCAAAGGGCTTCACGGTATTGCCATTAAAGAGAAAACACAAGAAATGTGTCTGTGTGGGGGGGTGGGATTTGACTTGAGCACCTAGACCAGTGATAGTGAACCTTTTAGAGACCACGTGCCCAAACTGCAACCCAAAACCCACTTATGCATCGTCGGGTGCCGGGTGGGTGTGGCCCATTGACTGGGTGTGACCCATTGGCTGGGTGTAGCCTATTGGGGTGTGTGGCCCATTGGGTGGACGTGGCTGCGGTGGTAACGGCAGACCGGGTGGGATTAAAAAGTTCAATCAATCAATTCCAACTTTGCAAGATCTTTTTTTTTCCCCCCGCAAGAAGTTGAAATTGACTGATTGATTGAACTTTTTTTTTTTTTGCACACGGGGCGGAGGCCTAAAGAGAAAAGGTTTTATAAAAACCCAGCTGAAGGCCTAGAACTGGGGCAATGGCGTGTGTGCCCACAGAGAGGGCTCTGAGTGCCGCCTTTGGCACCCGTGCCATAGGTTCGCCACCACTGCCCTAGACGTAAAAGAGATCTATAGTTCCCATCCAGGCAACTAATATTCACATGGTCTGAAGTGACAATCGTAGAACCAGAGAAATTCTATATTCTATATCTTATCCCTGTATTAAAAAGGCATCAGGTGGTTTTCTTGCCCTCTTAAGACAATAGTCCATCTCTCATTCGATAGGCCTCCTCTCGCCCCCCCCCCCAGCCTGGTTTTTCTCATTCACACATTTCCAATCACAACTGTGATTGCTTCCCCTTATAGCTAGAAAGACAGATCCCCTCAGACGGTTTGCACCACCTCCTCATTTCCAGCACAAGGTTGATATTTTTTTCCAAGGAGGCTTTTGCTGAATCAGCACATTGAACGAGCTGAAGCACTATTAAAAAAAATACCTACTCCAATCTTGGGATGAGTTAGAAACCACAGCATGGATTTGTTTTAAAATAATAATAATAATTAAAACAAAAGCTGGACGCATTAGGATGAAGTTTCTCAGTTAATTCTTGGAAAGAGTGTACCGGCGTATATAACTTGCAAATTTCTCATTAGAAACAGAAATAAAGTGTCTTTTCCTATGCAGGCATCTGTCTTTGCCTGACTTGTTCACAGTGTCTAGCTTTTTGCATTAGCCCTGTGAAATCCATTGGTTTAACTATTCTGATCTTTGTTGTCATGGAAATCAAAGTTGATTGTTGCCTTCATCCTAGGATTAGATTTTGGTCACCACGTTGTAAAAAAGTTGCTGAGAGTACAGAGAAGAGCAACAAAGATGATCAGGGCACTGGAGGCTAAAACATATGAGGAACGGTTGCTGGAATTGGGCATGTCTAGTCTAATGAAGAGAAGGACGAGGGGGAACATGATAGCAGAGTTCCAGTATCTCAGGGGCTGCCACAAAGAAGAGGGAGTCAAGCTATTCTCCAAATCGCCTGAAGGAAGGACAAGAAGCAACAGATGGAAACTAACCAAGGAGAGAAGCAACCTAGAACTAAGGAGAAACTTCCTGACAGTTAGAACAATTAACCAGTGGAACAACCTGCCTCCAGAAGTGGTGAATGCTCCAACACTGGAAATTTTTAAGAAGAGACTGGACAGCCATTTGTCTGAAATGGTATAGGGTTTCCTACCTGAACAGGGGGTTGGACTAGATGACCTCCAAGGTCCCTTCCAACTTTTATTATTATTATCATTATCATTATCATGGATCATCGCACAGTCAGCCAGATGTTCATACTGGATTTGGCATTTTGTCTACCTATCGAGTCCTTCCCAAGGACCTGGGATAGGCAGATGTGGATGTTTGATGGTATTACAGATATCGTCGCAGGATGGAAGCAGTTCCTAGTAAGGCCGCCTTTTGCAACTGACTAATAGCGAATTTGTCAATGCCAATGGTGTTCAAGTTCAAGTGGTGCTCCAGTTGTTTGGGATTGGCAACCAAGGAGCCTATGACTATTGGTACTACCCTTGGCTTGCTTTTGCCACAGTCTTTCTATTTCGATTGATATTCTTTCTATTTTGTTATCTTCTCAATTATTATTATTATTATTATTATTATTATTATCCGATCATCACACAGTCAGCCAGATGTTCAGACTGGATTTGGCATTTTGTCTACCTATCGAGTCCTTACCCAGGACCTGGGATAGGCATATGTGGATGTTTGATGGTATTACAGATATCGTCGCAGGATGGAAGCAGTTTCTAGTAAGGCCGCCTTTTGCAATTGACTAATAGCGAATTTGTCAATGCCAATGGTGTTCACGTGGTGCTCCAGTTGTTTTGGGATTGCACCCAAGGAGCCTATGACTATTGGTACTACCCTTGCTTGCTTTTGCCACAGTCTTTCTATTTCTATTTGTCGGTCTTTGTATTTTGTTATCTTCTCCAGTTCTTTCTCTTCTATTCTGCTATCTCCCGGCACTGCCACATCCACTATCCAGACTTTTTTGTCTTTCTTATCGACAATTGTTAAGTCTGGGGTGTTATGTTGCAGGTGCTTGTCTGTTTGAATTCTGAATTCCCAGAGCAGTTTAATTTTATCATTTTCTATGACTTTCTCTATTTTATGATCCCACCAGTTTTTGCTTACAGGCAAATGATATTTTTGCAGATCTTCCAATGCACCATTGTTGCTACTTTGTCATGCCGCTGCTTGTAATCAGTCTGTGCAATCTTCTTGCAACAGCTTACCAAGTGGTCCACTGTTTCTTCAGCTTCTTTGCATAGGCGGCACTTACTGTCTGTTGCTGTCTTCTCAATTTTGACTTTGTAGGCATGTGTCCTTAAGGCTTGGTCTTGTGCAGCCAGAATTAGTCCCTCGGTCTCTTTCTTCAATTTTCCTGCTCTTAGCCATTGCCAGGTTTTATTATTATCTGCTTTCCCAGCTATTTTTTTTTCATGTATTGGCCAGGTAGTGCTTTGTCTTCCCATGCCTCTATTCTGTTCTTCATTTGGTCTTTCTTGTAGGCCAGTTTGGTATCTCCAGTAGTTAGTAAGCCTTCCTGATATACTACTTTCAGGGCATCTTCATCATTGTTCTTCAGATATTCTTCCAAAGCCATTTTTTCTTCTTCATCCATCTGATGTACTTGTAGCATTCCACGCCACCTAGTTGCCTTGGTAAGATAAAGTCTACATTTCACTGCGTGAATGAAGGGCATGATTCATTGTCATTATTTTTCTGGTCTGCCTATCCAGTTGCTTTTATTTTTCTGCTTGGAGTCGTCCCCCTCCGCAAGTCCCTCCCCACCACCTCGTCTCACGCACCCAATCGCTTCGCATGTCACTTACTCGACCCCTTTCTGAAGTTGAGAGTTCCACCCACTATTCCAGCTGTGTACCTAATGACTGGGATTGCCCAGTGTTGATTGCCTTTATGGTATTTCCTCCATTGAGTTTGGATTTTAAGATCTTCTTCACTCTCTTGATGTATTCACCTCTAATCTTTTTCTTGACTTCAGTGTGCTTGATGTTGTCAGCTTGAAGGATACCCAAGTATTTGTAGTACTCTTCCTCATCCAGACTCTTAATGTTATTTTCGTGGGTCATCTTGATTCCTTCAGTTTTCATTATTTTTCCTTGTTTGATAGTAAGTGTGGCACATTTGTCCAAGCCAAACTCCATTACAATATCTTGGCTATATATACGGACAGTGTTGAGCAGCGATTCTATTTCAGATGATGTTTTTCCATACAGCTTCAGATCATCCATATAAGGAGGTGGGATAGTCTGGCAGATGTTTTTGATGTTTGATAGCCATGTCCTGAGTTATTCAGTATTGTTGACAGAGGAAACAGTGCAATAACAAATAGTAATGGTGATAATGAATCTCCTTGAAATATTCCTCTCTTGATATTAACCTTTCCCAGCCTCTCACCATTGATCTGCAGTTGTGTCTTCCATTGTGCCATCGATCTTTGCACAAATTTTCTGATGTTTCTACTGACTCCTGTTATTTCTAGGCACTTTATTATCCAATCATGTGGCAGAGAGTCAAATGCCTTTTTGTAGTCAATCCATGCCACATTCAGGTTGGTCTTCCTTCTCTTGCAGTTTTCCAAGATCATTTTGTCTATTAGGAGTTGATCTTTTGTTCCTCTGCTGTTGGGTCGGTTTCCTTTCTGCTCAGGTGGAAAGAGATTGTTTTCAACTAGATGCTGTTGCACTGCATCAGCTACTACACCAGTTAGTAATTTGAAAGTTGTTGGTAAGCAGGTAATTGGCCTGTAGTTACCTGGTGTTGCCCCTTTTGCTGGATTTTTCATTATTAGGTAGGTTTTCCCAGTTGTTAGCCACTTTTCAATTTCTCCTCCGTGTAGTATATTGTTGAATTGTTTGGCAATGAGTGGGTGTATAACAGTTAGATGTTTCAACCAAAACCCATGCAGTTCATCTTCACCTGGTGCTGACCAATTTTTTATTTTCTTTGCTCTTTTTTCTACCATTTGTGTTGTTATTACTAGTTCTTTCATTTCAACTTCTGTTTTATTTGCATCCACCTCTTTTAACCAAGCCGCATCCTTGTTGTATTTCTTTGGGTTATCCCATATCTGCTTCCAGAACTTCACTGTTTCTTCCTTGTCAGGTACTGACTGATTCCTTGCATTTTCTCCATTGATGGATTGGTAGAAACATTTCTGATTGGATTGAAATTGGAGGTTCTGCCTATAGTTTGCAATTCGAGCTTCATATCTACTGATTTTCCTG
>NW_024097877.1:0-85485 GCF_016545835.1 Crotalus tigris | reverse complement strand
TTAGGGTTACGTTACCATGAACTCGTAGAGCAAAATGAACATCGCCAACAAACTCGGAGTGCTTGGGTATGGTTAGGAGGGCACGGACCTTTCTAGCCCGCGCTATCTATGTTTCCTGGTAAAATACATGGGAAAATCCAATTGGAGGAAAATTCCACTTAGAGTTAGGGTTAGGGCACCATGAACTAATAGAGCAAAATGGACATTGGCAACACATTTGGAGTGCTATGGTATGGATAGCAGGGCACTGAGCTTTCTAGCCTGCGCTATCTATGTTTCCTGGTAAAATACATGGAAAAATCCCATAGGAGGAAAATTCCACTTAGAGTTAGGTTTAGGGCACCATGAACTAATAGCGCAGGCTAACCATAGCCAAGCACTCCGAGTTTTTTGGTGATATTCATTTTGCTCTATGGGTTTATGGTAACGTAACCCTAACCCTAAGCAGAATTTTCCTCCTATGGGATTTTCCCATGTATTTTACCAGGAAACATAGATAGCGCAGGTTAGAAAAGTCAGTGCGCTCCTAACCATACCGAAGCACTCCAGGTTTGTTGGCGATGTTCATTTTGCTCTAAGAGTTCATGGTGCCCTAACCCTAACCCTAAGTGGAATTTTCCTCCTATGGGATTTTCCCATGTATTTCAACAGGAAACATAGATAGCGCAGGCTAGAAAGCTCAGTGCCCTGCTAACCATACCATAGCACTCCGAATGTTTTGCCAATGTCCATTTTGCTCTATTAGTTCATGGTGCCCTAAACCTAACTCTAAGTGGAATTTTCCTCCAATGGGATTTTCCCATATATTTTACCAGGAAACATAGATAGGGCAGCCTAGAAAAGTCAGTTCCCTCCTAACCATACCAAAGCACTCCGAGTGTGTTGGCAATGTCCATTTTGCTCTCTTAGTTCATGGTGACTTAATCCTAACCCTAAGTGGAATTTTCCTACTATGGGATTTTCCCATGTATTTTACCAGGAAACATATATAGCGCAGGCTATAAAGGTCAGTGTCCTCCTAACCATACCCAAGCACTCCAAGTTTGTTGGCGATGTTCATTTTGCTCTACAAGTTCATGGTAACCTAACACTAACCCTAAGTTGAATTTTCCCATGTATTTTACCAGGAAACATAGATAGCGCAGGCGAGAAAGGTCAGTGCTTCTAACCATACCCAAGACTCTGAGTTTGTTGGCGATGTTCATTTTTGCTCTACATGTTCATGGTGAACTAACTCTAACATTAAGTGGAATTTTCCTCCTATGGGATTTTCCCCTGTATTTTACCAGGAAACATAGATAGTGCAGGGTAGAAAGGTCAGTGCCCTCCTAACCATACCCAAGCACTCCGAGTTTGTTGGCGATGTTCATTTTGCTCTACAAGTTCATGGTAACCTAACCCTAACCCTAAGTGGAATTTTCCTCCTATGGGATTTTTCCATGTATTTTAACAGGAAACATAGATAGCACAGGTTTGAAAAGTCAGTGCCCTCCTAACCATACCCAAGCACTCTGAGTTTGTTGGCGATATTCATTTTGCTCTATGAGTTCATGGTAATGTAACCCTAATCCTAAGTGTATTTTACCAGTGCCCTGCTAACCATACCATAGCATCTTTCGGGGTTAAAATACATGGGAAAATCCCATAGGAGGAAAATTCAATTTAGGGATAGGTTTAGGTTACCATGAACTCGTAGAGAAAAATGAACATCGCCAACAAACCCGGAGTGCTTTGGTATGGTTAGAAGGGAACTGACCTTTCTAGCCTGCGCTATCTATGTTTATTTGGTAAAATACATGGGAAAATCCCATAGGAGGAAAATTCCACTTAGGGTTAGGGTTAAGTCACCATGAACTAAGAGAGCAAAATGGACATTGCCAACACACTCGGAGTGCTTTGGTATGGTTAGGAGGGCACTGACTTTTCTAGGCTGCCCTATCTATGTTTCCTGGTAAAATCCATGTGAAAATCCCAGAGGAGGAAAATTCCACTTAGAGTTAGGGTTAGGGCACCATGAACTAATAGAGCAAAATGGACATTGTCAACACATTCAGAGTGCTATGTTATGGTTAGGAGGGCACTGAGCTTTCTAGCCTGCGCTATCTATGTTTCCTGGAAAAATCCATGGGAAAATCCCATAGGAGGAAAATTCCACTTAGGGTTAGGGTTACGTTACCATGAACTCGTAGAGCAAAATGAACGTCGCCAACAAACTCGGAGTGCTTGGGTATGGTTAAGAGGGTCCTGAACTTTTTAGCCTGCCCGATCTATGTTTCCTGGTAAAATACATGTGAAAATCCCAGAGGAGGAAAATTCCACTTAGAGTTAGGGTTAGGGCACCATGAACTAATAGAGCAAAATGGACATTGGCAACACATTCAGAGTGCTATGGTATGGTTAGGAGGGCACTGAGCTTTCTAGTCTGCGCTATCTATGTTTCCTGGTAAAATACATGGGAAAATCCCATAGGAGGAAAATTCCACTTAGGGTTAGGGTTACGTTACCATGAACTCTTGAGCAAAACGGACATTGCCAACACACTCGGAGTGTTTTAGTATGGTGAGGAGCGAACTGACTTTTCTAGGCTGCCCTATCTATGTTTCCTCATAAAATACATGGGAAAATCCCATTGGAGCAAAATTACACTTAATTTTAGAGTTAGGTGACCATAAACCCGTAGAGCAAAATGTACATCGCCAACATACTCACAGTGCTTGGGTATGGTTAGGAGGGAACTGACTTTTCTAGGCTGCCCTATCTATGTTTCCTGGTGAAATACATGGGAAAATCCCTTTGGAGGAAAATTCCAGTTAGGGTTAGGGTTACGTTACCATGAACTCGTAGAGCAAAATGAACATCGCCAACAAACTCGGAGTGCTTGGGTATGGTTAGGAGGGCACGGACCTTTCTAGCCCGCGCTATCTATGTTTCCTGGTAAAATACATGGGAAAATCCAATTGGAGGAAAATTCCACTTAGAGTTAGGGTTAGGGCACCATGAACTAATAGAGCAAAATGGACATTGGCAACACATTTGGAGTGCTATGGTATGGATAGCAGGGCACTGAGCTTTCTAGCCTGCGCTATCTATGTTTCCTGGTAAAATACATGGAAAAATCCCATAGGAGGAAAATTCCACTTAGAGTTAGGTTTAGGGCACCATGAACTAATAGCGCAGGCTAACCATAGCCAAGCACTCCGAGTTTTTTGGTGATATTCATTTTGCTCTATGGGTTTATGGTAACGTAACCCTAACCCTAAGCAGAATTTTCCTCCTATGGGATTTTCCCATGTATTTTACCAGGAAACATAGATAGCGCAGGTTAGAAAAGTCAGTGCGCTCCTAACCATACCGAAGCACTCCAGGTTTGTTGGCGATGTTCATTTTGCTCTAAGAGTTCATGGTGCCCTAACCCTAACCCTAAGTGGAATTTTCCTCCTATGGGATTTTCCCATGTATTTCAACAGGAAACATAGATAGCGCAGGCTAGAAAGCTCAGTGCCCTGCTAACCATACCATAGCACTCCGAATGTTTTGCCAATGTCCATTTTGCTCTATTAGTTCATGGTGCCCTAAACCTAACTCTAAGTGGAATTTTCCTCCAATGGGATTTTCCCATATATTTTACCAGGAAACATAGATAGGGCAGCCTAGAAAAGTCAGTTCCCTCCTAACCATACCAAAGCACTCCGAGTGTGTTGGCAATGTCCATTTTGCTCTCTTAGTTCATGGTGACTTAATCCTAACCCTAAGTGGAATTTTCCTACTATGGGATTTTCCCATGTATTTTACCAGGAAACATATATAGCGCAGGCTATAAAGGTCAGTGTCCTCCTAACCATACCCAAGCACTCCAAGTTTGTTGGCGATGTTCATTTTGCTCTACAAGTTCATGGTAACCTAACACTAACCCTAAGTTGAATTTTCCCATGTATTTTACCAGGAAACATAGATAGCGCAGGCGAGAAAGGTCAGTGCTTCTAACCATACCCAAGACTCTGAGTTTGTTGGCGATGTTCATTTTTGCTCTACATGTTCATGGTGAACTAACTCTAACATTAAGTGGAATTTTCCTCCTATGGGATTTTCCCCTGTATTTTACCAGGAAACATAGATAGTGCAGGGTAGAAAGGTCAGTGCCCTCCTAACCATACCCAAGCACTCCGAGTTTGTTGGCGATGTTCATTTTGCTCTACAAGTTCATGGTAACCTAACCCTAACCCTAAGTGGAATTTTCCTCCTATGGGATTTTCCCATGTATTTTAACAGGAAACATAGATAGCACAGGTTTGAAAAGTCAGTGCCCTCCTAACCATACCCAAGCACTCTGAGTTTTTTGGCGATATTCATTTTGCTCTATGAGTTCATGGTAATGTAACCCTAACCCTAAGTGTATTTTACCAGTGCCCTGCTAACCATACCATAGCATTTTTCGGGGTTAAAATACATGGGAAAATCCCATAGGAGGAAAATTCCATTTAGGGATAGGTTTAGGTTACCATGAACTCGTAGAGAAAAATGAACATCGCCAACAAACCCGGAGTGCTTTGGTATGGTTAGAAGGGAACTGACCTTTCTAGCCTGCGCTATCTATGTTTATTTGGTAAAATACATGGGAAAATCCCATAGGAGGAAAATTCCACTTAGGGTTAGGGTTAAGTCACCATGAACTAAGAGAGCAAAATGGACATTGCCAACACACTCGGAGTGCTTTGGTATGGTTAGGAGGGCACTGACTTTTCTAGGCTGCCCTATCTATGTTTCCTGGTAAAATCCATGTGAAAATCCCAGAGGAGGAAAATTCCACTTAGAGTTAGGGTTAGGGCACCATGAACTAATAGAGCAAAATGGACATTGTCAACACATTCAGAGTGCTATGTTATGGTTAGGAGGGCACTGAGCTTTCTAGCCTGCACTATCTATGTTTCCTGGAAAAATCCATGGGAAAATCCCATAGGAGGAAAATTCCACTTAGGGTTAGGGTTACGTTACCATGAACTCGTAGAGCAAAATGAACATCGCCAACAAACTCGGAGTGCTTGGGTATGGTTAAGAGGGTCCTGAACTTTTTAGCCTGCCCGATCTATGTTTCCTGGTAAAATACATGTGAAAATCCCAGAGGAGGAAAATTCCACTTAGAGTTAGGGTTAGGGCACCATGAACTAATAGAGCAAAATGGACATTGGCAACACATTCAGAGTGCTATGGTATGGTTAGGAGGGCACTGAGCTTTCTAGTCTGCGCTATCTATGTTTCCTGGTAAAATACATGGGAAAATCCCATAGGAGGAAAATTCCACTTAGGGTTAGGGTTACGTTACCATGAACTCTTGAGCAAAACGGACATTGCCAACACACTCGGAGTGTTTTAGTATGGTGAGGAGCGAACTGACTTTTCTAGGCTGCCCTATCTATGTTTCCTCATAAAATACATGGGAAAATCCCATTGGAGCAAAATTCCACTTAATTTTAGAGTTAGGTGACCATAAACCCGTAGAGCAAAATGTACATCGCCAACATACTCAAAGTGCTTGGGTATGGTTAGGAGGGAACTGACTTTTCTAGGCTGCCCTATCTATGTTTCCTGGTGAAATACATGGGAAAATCCCTTTGGAGGAAAATTCCATTTAGGGTTAGGGTTACGTTACCATGAACTCGAAGAGCAAAATGAACATCGCCAACAAACTCGGAGTGCTTGGGTATGGTTAGGAGGGCACGGACCTTTCTAGCCCGCGCTATCTATGTTTCCAGGTAAAATACATGGGAAAATCCCATTGGAGGAAAATTCCACTTAGAGTTAGGGTTAGGGCACCATGAACTCATAAAGCAAAATGAACATCGCCAACAAACTCGGAGTGCTTGGGTATGGTTAAGAGGGTCCTGACCTTTTTAGCCTGCTCTATCTATGTTTCCTGGTAAAATACATGGGAGAATCCCATAGGAGGAAAATTCCACTTAGGGTTAGGGTTAAGTCACCATGAACTAAGAGAGCAAAATGGACATTGCCAACACACTCGGAGTGCTTTGGTATGGTTAGGAGGGCACTGACTTTTCTAGGCTGCCCTATCTATGTTTCCTGGTAAAATCCATGTGAAAATCCCAGAGGAGGAAAATTCCACTTAGAGTTAGGGTTAGGGCACCATGAACTAATAGAGCAAAATGGACATTGTCAACACATTCAGAGTGCTATGTTATGGATAGGAGGGCACTGAGCTTTCTAGCCTGCGCTATCTATGTTTCCTGGAAAAATCCATGGGAAAATCCCATAGGAGGAAAATTCCACTTAGGGTTAGGGTTACGTTACCATGAACTCTTAGAGCAAAATGAACATCGCCAACAAACTCGGAGTGCTTGGGTATGGTTAAGAGGGTCCTGAACTTTTTAGCCTGCCCGATCTATGTTTCCTGGTAAAATACATGTGAAAATCCCATAGGAGGAAAATTCCACTTAGAGTTAGGGTTAGGGCACCATGAACTAATAGAGCAAAATGGACATTGGCAACACATTCGGAGTGCTATGGTATGGTTAGGAGGGCACTGAGCTTTCTAGTCTGCGCTATCTATGTTTCCTGGTAAAATACATGGGAAAATCCCATAGGAGGAAAATTCCACTTAGGGTTAGGGTTACGTTACCATGAACTCATAGAGCAAAATGGACATTGCCAACACACTCGGAGTGTTTTAGTATGGTGAGGAGCGAACTGACTTTTCTAGGCTGCCCTATCTATGTTTCCTGGTAAAATCCATGTTAAAATCCCATAGGAGGAAAATTCCACTTAGAGTTAGGGTTAGGGCACGATGAACTAATAGAGCAAAATGGACATTGGCAACACATTCGGAGTGCTATGGTATGGTTAGGAGGGCACTGAGCTTTCTAGTCTGCGCTATCTATGTTTCCTGGTAAAATCCATTGGAAAATCCCATAGGAGGAAAATTCCACTTAGGGTTAGGGTTACGTTACCATGAACTCGTAGAGCAAAATGAATATCGTCAACAAACTCGGAGTGCATGGGTATGGTTAAGAGGGTCCTGACCTTGTCAGCCTGCCCTATCTATGTTTCCTGGTAAAATACATGGGAAAATCCCATAGGAGGAAAATTCCACTTAGGGTTAGGGTTACGTTACCATGAACTCGTAGAGCAAAATGGACATTGACAACACACTCGGAGTGTTTTAGTATGGTGAGGAGCGAACTGACTTTTCTAGGCTGCCCTATCTATGTTTCCTCATAAAATACATGGGAAAATCCCATTGGAGCAAAATTCCACTTAATTTTAGAGTTAGGTGACCATAAACCCGTAGAGAAAAATGTACATCGCCAACATACTCACAGTGCTTGGGTATGGTTAGGAGGGAACTGACTTTTCTAGGCTGCCCTATCTATGTTTCCTGGTGAAATACATGGGAAAATCCCTTTGGAGGAAAATTCCACTTAGAGTTAGGGTTAGGGCACCATGAACTCATAGAGCAAAATGAACATCGCCAACAAACTCGGAGTGCTTGGGTATGGTTAAGAGGATCCTGACCTTTTTAGCCTGCCCTATCTATGTTTCCTGGTAAAATACATGGGAAAATCCCATTGGAGGAAAATTCCACTTAGAGTTAGGGGTAGGGCACGATGAACTCATAGAGCAAAATGGACCTCGCCAGCATACTCACAGTGCTTGGTTATGGTTAGGAGGGAACTGACTTTTCTAGGCTGCCCTATCTATGTTTTCGGGTAAAATACATGGGAAAATCCCATTGGAGGAAAATTCCATTTAGGGTTAGGGTTAGGTTACCATGAACTCGTAGAGCAAAATGAATATCGCCAACAAACTCGGTGTGCTTGGGTATGGTTAGGAGGGCACTGAGCTTTCTAGCCTGCGCTATCTATTTTTCCTGGTAAAATCCATGGGAAAATCCCATAGGAGGAAAATTCCACTTAGGGTTAGGGTTACATTACCATGAATTCATAGAGCAAAATGAACATAGCCAACAAACTCGGAGTGCTTGCGTATGTTTAGGAAAACACTGACTTTTCTCGCCTGCATTATCTATGTTTCCTGGTAAAATCCATGGGAAAATCCCATAGGAGGAAAATTCAACTTAGAGTTAGGGTTAGGGCACCATGAACTAATAGAGCAAAATGGACATTGGCAACACATTCGGAGTGCTATGGTATGGTTAGGAGGGCACTGACCTTTCTAGCCTGCGCTATCTATGTTTCCTGGTAAAATACATGGGAAAATCCTATAGGAGGAAAATTCCACTTAGGGTTAGGGTTACGTTACCATGAACTCGTAGAGCAAAACGGACATTGCCAACACACTCGGAGTGTTTTAGTATGGTGAGGAGCGAACTGACTTTTCTAGGCTGCCCTATCTATGTTTCCTCATAAAATACATGGGAAAATCCCATTGGAGCAAAATTCCACTTAGAGTTAGGGTTAGGACACCATGAACTCATAAAGCAAAATGAACATCGCCAACAAACTCGGAGTGCTTGGGTATGGTTAAGAGGGTCCTGACCTTTTTAGCCTGCTCTATCTATGTTTCCTGGTAAAATACATGGGAGAATCCCATAGGAGGAAAATTCCACTTAGGGTTAGGGTTAAGTCACCATGAACTAAGAGAGCAAAATGGACATTGCCAACACACTCGGAGTGCTTTGGTAGAGTTAGAAGGGAACTGACTTTTCTAGGCTGCCCTATCTATGTTTCTTGGTAAAATACATGGGAAAATCCCATAGGAGGAAAATTCCACTTAGGGTTAGGGTTACGTTACCATGAACTCGTAGAGCAAAATGAATATCACCCACAAACTCGGATTGCTTGGGTATGGTTAGGAGGGCACTGACTTTTATAGCCTGCGCTATCTATGTTTCCTGGTAAAATCCATGGGAAAATCCCATAGGTGGAAAATTCCACTTAGGGTTAGGGTTAGGTTACCATGAACTCGTAGAGCAAAATGAACATCGCCAACAAACTCGGAGTGCTTGGGTATGGTTAAGAGGGTCCTGAACTTTTTAGCCTGCCCGATCTATGTTTCCTGGTAAAATACATGTGAAAATCCCATAGGAGGAAAATTCCACTTAGAGTTAGGGTTAGGGCACCATGAACTAATAGAGCAAAATGGACATTGGCAACACATTCGGAGTGCTATGGTATGGTTAGGAGGGCACTGAGCTTTCTAGTCTGCGCTATCTATGTTTCCTGGTAAAATACATGGGAAAATCCCATAGGAGGAAAATTCCAGTTAGGGTTAGGGTTACGTTACCATGAACTCATAGAGCAAAATGGACATTGCCAACACACTCGGAGTGTTTTAGTATGGTGAGGAGCGAACTGACTTTTCTAGGCTGCCCTATCTATGTTTCCTGGTAAAATCCATGTTAAAATCCCATAGGAGGAAAATTCCACTTAGAGTTAGGGTTAGGGCACGATGAACTAATAGAGCAAAATGGACATTGGCAACACATTCGGATTGCTATGGTATGGTTAGGAGGGCACTGAGCTTTCTAGTCTGCCCTATCTATGTTTCCTGGTAAAATCCATTGGAAAATCCCATAGGAGGAAAATTCCACTTAGGGTTAGGGTTACGTTACCATGAACTCGTAGAGCAAAATGAATATCGTCAACAAACTCGGAGTGCATGGGTATGGTTAAGAGGGTCCTGACCTTTTTAGCCTGCGCTATCTATGTTTCCTGGTAAAATACATGGGAAAATCCCATAGGAGGAAAATTCCACTTAGGGTTAGGATTACGTTACCATGAACTCGTAGAGCAAAATGGACATTGCCAACACACTCAGAGTGTTTTAGTATGGTGAGGAGCGAACTGACTTTTCTAGGCTGCCCTATCTATGTTTCCTCATAAAATACATGGGAAAATCCCATAGGAGGAAAATTCCATTTAGGGATAGGTTTAGGTTACCATGAACTCGTAGAGAAAAATGAACATCGCCAACAAACCAGGAGTGCTTTGGTATGGTTAGAAGGGAACTGACCTTTCTAGCCTGCGCTATCTATGTTTATTTGGTAAAATACATGGGAAAATCCCATAGGAGGAAAATTCCACTTAGGGTTAGGGTTAAGTCACCATGAACTAAGAGAGCAAAATGGACATTGCCAACATACTCGGAGTGCTATGGTATGGTTAGGAGGGCACTGAGCTTTCTAGTCTGCGCTATCTATGTTTCCTGGTAAAATACATGGGAAAATCCCATAGGAGGAAAATTCCACTTAGGGTTAGGGGTACGTTACCATGAACTCGTAGAGCAAGGTGAATATCGTCAACAAACTTGGAGTGCATGGGTATGGTTAAGACGGACCTGACCTTTTTAGCCTGCGCTACCTATGTTTCCTGGTAAAATACATGGGAAAATCCTATTGGAGGAAAATTCCACTTAGAGTTAGGGTTAGGGCACGATGAACTCATAGAGCAAAATGGACATCGCCAGCATACTCACAGTGCTTGGTTATGGTTAGGAGGGAACTGACTTTTCTAGGCTGCCCTATCTATGTTTTCGGGTAAAATCCATGTGAAAATCGCATAGGAGGAAAATTCCATTTAGGGTTAGGGTTAGGTTACCATGAACTTGTAGAGCAAAATGAACATAGCCAACAAACTCGGAGTGCTTGCGTATGTTTAGGAAAACACTGACTTTTCTCGCCTGCATTATCTATGTTTCCTGGTAAAATCCATGGGAAAATCCCATAGGAGGAAAATTCAACTTAGAGTTAGGGTTAGGGCACCATGAACTAATACAGCAAAATGGACATTGGCAACACATTCGGAGTGCTATGGTATGGTTAGGAGGGACCTGACCTTTTTAGCCTGCGCTATCTATGTTTCCTGGTAAAATACATGGGAAAATCCCATTGGAGGAAAATTCCACTTAGAGTTAGGGGTAGGGCATGATGAACTCATAGAGCAAAATGGACATCGCCAGCATACTCACAGTGCTTGGTTATGGTTAGGAGGGAACTGACTTTTCTAGGCTGCCCTATCTATGTTTTCGGGTAAAATACATGGGAAAATCCCATTGGAGGAAAATTACATTTAGGGTTAGGGTTAGGTTACCATGAACTCGTAGAGCAAAATGAATATCGCCAACAAACTCGGTGTGCTTGGGTATGGTTAGGAGGGCACTGAGCTTTCTAGCATGCGCTATCTATTTTTCCTTGTAAAATCCATGGGAAAATCCCATAGGAGGAAAATTCCACTTAGGGTTAGGGTTACATTACCATGAACTCATAGAGCAAAATGAATATCGCCAACAAACTCAGAGTGCTTGGGTATGGTTAGGAGGGCACTGACTTTTCAAACCTGTGCTATCTATGTTTCCTGGTAAAATACATGGGAAAATCCCATTGGAGGAAAATTCCACTTAGAGTTAGGGTTAGGGCACCATGAACTAATAGAGCAAAATGGACATTGCCAACACACTTGGAGTGCTTCGGTATCGTTAGGAGGGCACTGAACTTTCTAGCCTGCCCTATCTATGTTTCCTGGTAAAATACATGGGAAAATCCTGTAGGAGGAAAATTCTACTTAGGGTTAGGGTTAGGGCACCATGAACTAATAGAGCAAAATGGACATTGGAAACACATTCGGAGTGCTATGGTATGGATAGCAGGGCACTGAGCTTTCTAGCCTGCGCTATCTATGTTTCCTGGTAAAATACATGGAAAAATCCCATAGGAGGAAAATTCCACTTAGAGTTAGGGTTAGGGCACCATGAACTAATAGCGCAGGCTAACCATAGCCAAGGACTCCGAGTTTGTTGGCGATATTCATTTTGCTCTATGGGTTTATGGTAACGTAACCCTAACCCTAAGCAGAATTTTCCTCCTATGGGATTTTCCCATGTATTTTACCAGGAAACATAGATAGCGCAGGCTAGAAAAGTCAGTGCCCTCCTAACCATACCCAAGCACTCCAGGTTTGTTGGCGATGTTCATTTTGCTTTACGAGTTCATGGTGCCCTAACCCTAACCCTAAGTGAAATTTTCCTCCTATGGGATTTTCCCATGTATTTCACCAGGAAAAATAGATAGCGCAGGCTAGAAAGCTCAGTGCCCTGCTAACCATACCATAGCACTCCGAATGTGTTGCCAATGTCCATTTTGCTCTATTAGTTCATGGTGCCCTAACCCTAACTCTAAGTGGAATTTTCCTCCAATGGGATTTTCCCATATATTTTCCCAGGAAACATAGATAGGGCAGCCTAGAAAAGTCAGTTCCCTCCTAACCATACAAAAGCACTCCGAGTGTGTTGGCAATGTCCATTTTGCTCCCTTAATTCATGGTGACTTAATCCTAACCCTAAGTGGAATTTTCCTACTATGGGATTTTCCCATGTATTTTACCAGGAAACATATATAGCGCAGGCTATAAAGGTCAGTGTCCTCCTAACCATACCCAAGCACTCCGAGTTTGTTGGCGATGTTCATTTTGCTCTACAAGTTCATGGTAACCTAACACTAACCCTAAGTTGAATTTTCCCATGTATTTTACCAGGAAACATAGATAGCGCAGGTGAAAAAGGTCAGTGCTTCTAACCATACCCAAGACTCTGAGTTTGTTGTCGATGTTCATTTTTGCTCTACGTGTTCATGGTAAACTAACTCTAACATTAAGTGGAATTTTTCTCCTATGGGATTTTCCCTTGCATTTTACCAGGAAACATATATAGCGCAGGCTAGAAAGGTCAGTCCCCTCCTAACCATACCCAAGTAGTCCAAGTTTGTTGGCGATGTTCATTTTGCTCTATGAGTTCATGGTAACCTAAACCTAACCCTAAGTGGAATTTTCCTCCTATGGGATTTTCCCCTGTATTTTAATAGGAAACATAGATAGTGCAGGCTAGAAAGGTCAGTGCCCTCCTAACCATACCCAAGCACTCCGAGTTTGTTGGCGATGTTCATTTTGCTCTACAAGTTCATGGTAACCTAACCCTAACCCTAAGTGGAATTTTCCTCCTATGGGATTTTCCCATGTATTTTAACAGGAAACATAGATAGCACAGGTTTGAAAAGTCAGTGCCCTCCTAACCATACCCAAGCACTCTGAGTTTGTTGGCGATATTCATTTTGCTCTATGAGTTCATGGTAATGTAACCCTAACCCTAAGTGTATTTTACCAGTGCCCTGCTAACCATACCATAGCATCTTTCGGGTAAAATACATGGGAAAATCCCATAGGAGGAAAATTCCATTTAGGGATAGGTTTAGGTTACCATGAACTCGTAGAGAAAAATGAACATCGCCAACAAACCCGGAGTGCTTTGGTATGGTTAGAAGGGAACTGACCTTTCTAGCCTGCGCTATCTATGTTTTTTTGGTAAAATACATGGGAAAATCCCATAGGAGGAAAATTCCACTTAGGGTTAGAGTTAAGTCACCATGAACTAAGAGAGCAAAATGGACATTGCCAACACACTCGGAGTGCTTTGGTACGGTTAGGAGGGAACTGACTTTTCTAGGCTGCCCTATCTATGTTTCCTGGTAAAATCCATGTGAAAATCCCATAGGAGGAAAATTCCACTTAGAGTTAGCGTTAGGGCACCATGAACTAATAGAGCAAAATGGACATTGGCAACCCATTCGGAATGCTATGGTATGGTTAGGAGGGCACTGACCTTTCTAGTCTGCGCTATCTATGTTTCCTGGTAAAATACATGGGAAAATCCCATAGGAGGAAAATTCCACTTAGGGTTAGGGTTACGTTACCATGAACTCGTAGAGCAAAATGAATATCATCAACAAACTCGGAGTGCATGGGTATGGTTAAGAGGGACCTGACCTTTTTAGCCTGCGCTATCTATGTTTCCTGGTAAAATACATGGGAAAATCCCATTGGAGGAAAATTCCACTTAGAGTTAGGGGTAGGGCACGATGAACTCATAGAGCAAAATGGACATCGCCAGCATACTCACAGTGCTGGGTTATGGTTAGGAGGGAACTGACTTTTCTAGGCTGCCCTATCTATGTTTTCGGGTAAAATCCATGTGAAAATCTCATAGGAGGAAAATTCCATTTAGGGTTAGGTTACCATGAACTTGTAGAGCAAAATGAACATAGCCAACAAACTCGGAGTGCTTGTGTATGTTTAGGAAAACACTGACTTTTCTCGCCTGCATTATCTCTGTTTCCTGGTAAAATACATGGGAAAATCCCATAGGAGGAAAATTCCACTTAGGGTTAGGGTTATGTTACCATGAACGTGTAGAGCAAAATGAACATCGCCAACAAACTCGGAGTGCTTGGGTATGGTTAGGAGGGCACTTTCCTTTCTAGCCTGCGCTATCTATGTTTCGTGGCAAAATACATGGGAAAATCCCATAGTAGGAAAATTCCACTTAGGGTTAGGGTTACGTTACCATGAACTCGTAGAGCAAAATGAACATCGCCAACAAACTCGGAGTGCTTGGGTATGGTTAAGAGGGTCCTGACCTTTTTAGCCTGCGCTATTTATGTTTCCTGGTAAAATACATGGGAAAATCCCATTGGAGGAAAATTCCACTTAGAGTTAGGGGTAGGGCACGATGAACTCATAGAGCAAAATGGAGATCGCCAGCATACTCACAGTGCTTGGTTATGGTTAGGAGGGAACTCACTTTTCTAGGCTGCCCTATCTATGTTTTCGGGTAAAATCCATTTGAAAATCCCATAGGAGGAAAATTCCACTTAGAATTAGGGTTAGGGCACCATGAACTCGTAGAGCAAAATGAATATCGTCAACAAACTCAGAGTGCATGGGTATGGTTAAGAGGGACCTGACCTTTTTAGCCTGCGCTATCTATGTTTCCTGGTAAAATACATGGGAAAATCCCATTGGAGGAAAATTCCACTTAGAGTTAGGGGTAGGGCACGATGAACTCGTAGAGCAAAATGGACATCGCCAGCATAATCACAATGCTTGGTTATGGTTAGGAGGGAACTGACTTTTCTAGGCTGCCCTATCTATGTTTTCGGGTAAAATCCATGTGAAAATCCCAGTGGAGGAAAATTCCATTTAGGGTTAGGGTTAGGTTACCATGAACTCCTAGAGCAAAATGAATATCGCCAACAAACTCAATGTGTTTGGGTATGGTTAGGAGGGCACTGAGCTTTCTAGCATGCGCTATCTATGTTTCCTGGTAAAATACATGGGAAAATCACATTGGAGGAAAATTCCACTTAGAGTTAGGGTTAGGGCACGATGAACTCATAGAGCAAAATGGACATCGCCAGCATACTCACAGTGCTTGGTTATGGTTAGGAGGGAACTGACTTTTCTAGGCTGCCCTATCTATGTTTTCGGGTAAAATCCATGTGAAAATCCCAGTGGAGGAAAATTCCATTTAGGGTTAGGGTTAGGTTACCATGAACTTGTAGAGCAAAATGAACATAGCCAACAAACTCGGAGTGCTTGGTATGTTTAGGAAAACGCTGACTTTTCTCGCCTGCATTATCTATGTTTCCTGGTAAAATCCATGGGAAAATCCCATAGGAGGAAAATTCCACTTAGAGTTAGGGTTAGGGCACCATGAACTAATACAGCAAAATGGACATTGGCAACACATTCGGAGTGCTATGGTATGGTTAGGAGGGACCTGACCGTTTTAGCCTGCGCTATCTATGTTTCCTGGTAAAATACATGGGAAAATCCCATTGGAGGAAAATTCCACTTAGAGTTAGGGGTAGGGCACGATGAACTCATAGAGCAAAATGGACATCGCCAGCATACTCACAGTGCTTGGTTATGGTTAGGAGGGAACTGACTTTTCTAGGCTGCCCTATCTATGTTTTCGGGTAAAATACATGGGAAAATCCCATTGGAGGAAAATTCCATTTAGGGTTAGGGTTAGGTTACCATGAACTCGTAGAGGAAAATGAATATCGCCATCAAACTCGGTGTGCTTGGGTATGGTTAGGAGGGCACTGAGCTTTCTAGCCTGCGCTATCTATTTTTCCTGGTAAAATCCATGGGAAAATCCCATAGGAGGAAAATTCCACTTAGGGTTAGTGTTACATTACCATGAACTCATAGAGCAAAATGAATATCGCCAACAAACTCAGAGTGCTTGGGTATGGTTAGGAGGGCACTGACTTTTCAAACCTGTGCTATCTATGTTTCCTGGTAAAATACATGGGAAAATCCCATAGGAGGAAAATTCCACTTAGAGTTAGGGTTAGGGCACCATGAACTACTAGAGCAAAATGGACATTGGCAACACATTCGGAGTGCTATGGTATGGTTAGGAGGGCACTGACCTTTCTAGTCTGCGCAATCTATGTTTCCTGGTAAAATACATGGGAAAATCCCATACGAGGACAATTCCACTTAGGGTTAGGGTTACGTTACCATGAACCCGTAGAGCAAAATGGACATTGCCAACACACTCGGAGTGCTTTAGTATGGTGAGGAGCGAACTGACTTTTCTGGCTGCCCTATTTATGTTTCCTCATAAAATACATGGAAAAAATCCCATTGGAGCAAAATTCCACTTAATGTTAGAGTTAGGTGACCATAAACTCGTAGAGCAAAATGGACATCGCCAGCATACTCAGAGTGCTTGGGTATGGTTAGGAGGGAACTCACTTTTCTAGGCTGCCCTATCTATGTTTTCGGGTAAAATCCATTTGAAAATCCCATAGGAGGAAAATTCCACTTAGAATTAGGGTTAGGGCACCATGAACTCGTAGAGCAAAATGAATATCGTCAACAAACTCAGAGTGCATGGGTATGGTTAAGAGGGACCTGACCTTTTTAGCCTGCGCTATCTATGTTTCCTGGTAAAATACATGGGAAAATCCCATTGGAGGAAAATTCCACTTAGAGTTAGGGGTAGGGCACGATGAACTCGTAGAGCAAAATGGACATCGCCAGCATAATCACAATGCTTGGTTATGGTTAGGAGGGAACTGACTTTTCTAGGCTGCCCTATCTATGTTTTCGGGTAAAATCCATGTGAAAATCCCAGTGGAGGAAAATTCCATTTAGGGTTAGGGTTAGGTTACCATGAACTCCTAGAGCAAAATGAATATCGCCAACAAACTCAATGTGTTTGGGTATGGTTAGGAGGGCACTGAGCTTTCTAGCATGCGCTATCTATGTTTCCTGGTAAAATACATGGGAAAATCACATTGGAGGAAAATTCCACTTAGAGTTAGGGTTAGGGCACGATGAACTCATAGAGCAAAATGGACATCGCCAGCATAATCACAATGCTTGGTTATGGTTAGGAGGGAACTGACTTTTCTAGGCTGCCCTATCTATGTTTTCGGGTAAAATCCATGTGAAAATCCCAGTGGAGGAAAATTCCATTTAGGGTTAGGGTTAGGTTACCCTGAACTTGTAGAGCAAAATGAACATAGCCAACAAACTTGGAGTGCTTGCGTATGTTTAGGAAAACACTGACTTTTCTCGCCTGCATTATCTATGTTTCCTGGTAAAATCCATGGGAAAATCCCATAGGAGGAAAATTCCACTTAGAGTTAGGGTTAGGGCACCATGAACTAATACAGCAAAATGGACATTGGCAACACATTCGGAGTGCTATGGTATGGTTAGGAGGTACCTGACCTTTTAGCCTGCGCTATCTATGTTTCCTGGTAAAATACATGGGAAAATCCCATTGGAGGAAAATTCCACTTAGAGTTAGGGGTAGGGCACGATGAACTCATAGAGCAAAATGGACATCGCCAGCATACTCACAGTGCTTGGTTATGGTTAGGAGGGAACTCACTTTTCTAGGCTGCCCTATCTATGTTTTCGGGTAAAATCCATTTGAAAATCCCATAGGAGGAAAATTCCACTTAGAATTAGGGTTAGGGCACCATGAACTCGTAGAGCAAAATGAATATCGTCAACAAACTCGGAGTGCATGGGTATGGTTAAGAGGGACCTGACCTTTTTAGCCTGCGCTATCTATGTTTCCTGGTAAAATACATGGGAAAATCCCATTGGAGGAAAATTCCACTTAGAGTTAGGGGTAGGGCACGATGAACTCGTAGAGCAAAATGGACATCGCCAGCATAATCACAATGCTTGGTTATGGTTAGGAGGGAACTGACTTTTCTAGGCTGCCCTATCTATGTTTTCGGGTAAAATCCATGTGAAAATCCCAGTGGAGGAAAATTCCATTTAGGGTTAGGGTTAGGTTACCATGAACTCCTAGAGCAAAATGAATATCGCCAACAAACTCAATGTGTTTGGGTATGGTTAGGAGGGCACTGAGCTTTCTAGCATGCGCTATCTATGTTTCCTGGTAAAATACATGGGAAAATCACATTGGAGGAAAATTCCACTTAGAGTTAGGGTTAGGGCACGATGAACTCATAGAGCAAAATGGACATCGCCAGCATACTCACAGTGCTTGGTTATGGTTAGGAGGGAACTGACTTTTCTAGGCTGCCCTATCTATGTTTTCGGGTAAAATCCATGTGAAAATCCCAGTGGAGGAAAATTCCATTTAGGGTTAGGGTTAGGTTACCATGAACTTGTAGAGCAAAATGAACATAGCCAACAAACTCGGAGTGCTTGCGTATGTTTAGGAAAACGCTGACTTTTCTCGCCTGCATTATCTATGTTTCCTGGTAAAATCCATGGGAAAATCCCATAGGAGGAAAATTCCACTTAGAGTTAGGGTTAGGGCACCATGAACTAATACAGCAAAATGGACATTGGCAACACATTCGGAGTGCTATGGTATGGTTAGGAGGGACCTGACCGTTTTAGCCTGCGCTATCTATGTTTCCTGGTAAAATACATGGGAAAATCCCATTGGAGGAAAATACCACTTAGAGTTAGGGGTAGGGCACGATGAACTCATAGAGCAAAATGGACATCGCCAGCATACTCACAGTGCTTGGTTATGGTTAGGAGGGAACTGACTTTTCTAGGCTGCCCTATCTATGTTTTCGGGTAAAATACATGGGAAAATCCCATTGGAGGAAAATTCCATTTAGGGTTAGGGTTAGGTTACCATGAACTCGTAGAGCAAAATGAATATCGCCAACAAACTCGGTGTGCTTGGGTATGGTTAGGAGGGCACTGAGCTTTCTAGCCTGCGCTATCTATTTTTCCTGGTAAAATCCATGGGAAAATCCCATAGGAGGAAAATTCCACTTAGGGTTAGTGTTACATTACCATGAACTCATAGAGCAAAATGAATATCGCCAACAAACTCAGAGTGCTTGGGTATGGTTAGGAGGGCACTGACTTTTCAAACCTGTGCTATCTATGTTTCCTGGTAAAATACATGGGAAAATCCCATAGGAGGAAAATTCCACTTAGAGTTAGGGTTAGGGCACCATGAACTACTAGAGCAAAATGGACATTGGCAACACATTCGGAGTGCTATGGTATGGTTAGGAGGGCACTGACCTTTCTAGTCTGCGCAATCTATGTTTCCTGGTAAAATACATGGGAAAATCCCATACGAGGACAATTCCACTTAGGGTTAGGGTTACGTTACCATGAACCCGTAGAGCAAAATGGACATTGCCAACACACTCGGAGTGCTTTAGTATGGTGAGGAGCGAACTGACTTTTCTGGCTGCCCTATTTATGTTTCCTCATAAAATACATGGAAAAAATCCCATTGGAGCAAAATTCCACTTAATGTTAGAGTTAGGTGACCATAAACTCGTAGAGCAAAATGGACATCGCCAGCATACTCAGAGTGCTTGGGTATGGTTAGGAGGGAACTCACTTTTCTAGGCTGCCCTATCTATGTTTTCGGGTAAAATCCATTTGAAAATCCCATAGGAGGAAAATTCCACTTAGAATTAGGGTTAGGGCACCATGAACTCGTAGAGCAAAATGAATATCGTCAACAAACTCGGAGTGCATGGGTATGGTTAAGAGGGACCTGACCTTTTTAGCCTGCGCTATCTATGTTTCCTGGTAAAATACATGGGAAAATCCCATTGGAGGAAAATTCCACTTAGAGTTAGGGGTAGGGCACGATGAACTCGTAGAGCAAAATGGACATCGCCAGCATAATCACAATGCTTGGTTATGGTTAGGAGGGAACTGACTTTTCTAGGCTGCCCTATCTATGTTTTCGGGTAAAATCCATGTGAAAATCCCAGTGGAGGAAAATTCCATTTAGGGTTAGGGTTAGGTTACCATGAACTCCTAGAGCAAAATGAATATCGCCAACAAACTCAATGTGTTTGGGTATGGTTAGGAGGGCACTGAGCTTTCTAGCATGCGCTATCTATGTTTCCTGGTAAAATACATGGGAAAATCACATTGGAGGAAAATTCCACTTAGAGTTAGGGTTAGGGCACGATGAACTCATAGAGCAAAATGGACATCGCCAGCATACTCACAGTGCTTGGTTATGGTTAGGAGGGAACTGACTTTTCTAGGCTGCCCTATCTATGTTTTCGGGTAAAATCCATGTGAAAATCCCAGTGGAGGAAAATTCCATTTAGGGTTAGGGTTAGGTTACCCTGAACTTGTAGAGCAAAATGAACATAGCCAACAAACTTGGAGTGCTATGGTATGGTTAGGAGGTACCTGACCTTTTTAGCCTGCGCTATCTATGTTTCCTGGTAAAATACATGGGAAAATCCCATTGGAGGAAAATTCCACTTAGAGTTAGGGGTAGGGCACGATGAACTCATAGAGCAAAATGGACATCGCCAGCATACTCACAGTGCTTGGTTATGGTTAGGAGGGAACTGACTTTTCTAGGCTGCCCTATCTATGTTTCCTGGTAAAATACATGGGAAAATCCCATAGGAGGAAAATTCCACTTAGGGTTAGGGTTAAGTCACCATGAACTAAGAGAGCAAAATGGACATTGCCAACACACTCGGAGTGCTTTGGTATGGTTAGGAGGGAACTGACTTTTCTGGCTGCCCTATCTATGTTTCCTCATAAAATACATGGGAAAATCCCATTGGAGCAAAATTCCACTTAATGTTAGAGTTAGGTGACCATAAACTCATAGAGCAAAATGGACATTGGCAACCCATTCGGAATGCTATGGTATGGTTAAGAGGGACCTGACCTTTTTAGCCTGCGCTACCTATGTTTCCTGGTAAAATACATGGGAAAATCCCATTGGAGGAAAATTCCACTTAGAGTTAGGGTTAGGGCACGATGAACTCATAGAGCAAAATGGACATTGCCAACACACTCGGAGTGCTTCGGTATGATAGGAGGGCACTGAACTTTCTAGCCTGCCCTATCTATTTTTCCTGGTAAAATACATTGGAAAATCCCATAGGAGGAAAATTCCACTTAGGGTTAGGGTTACGTTACCATGAACTCGTAGAGCAAAATGAATATCGCCACCAAACTCGGAGTGCATGTGTATGGTTAGGAGGGCACTGACTTTTCTAGCCTGCACTATTTATGTTTTCGGGTTAAATACATGGGAAAATCCCATAGGCGGAAAATTCCATTTAGGGTTAGGGTTAGGTTACCATAAACTCGTAGAGCAAAATGGACATCGCCAGCATACTCAGAGTGCTTGGGTATGGTTAGGAGGGAACTGACTTTTCTAGGCTGCCCTATCTATGTTTCCTGGTGAAATACATGGGAAAATCCCTTTGGAGGAAAATTCCAATTAGGGTTAGGGTTACGTTACCATGAACTCGTAGAGCAAAATGAATATCGCCAACAAACTCAGAATGCATGGGTATGGTTAGGAGGGCACTGACTTTTCTAGCCTGCACTATTTATGTTTTCGGGTTAAATACATGGGAAAATCCCATAGGCGGAAAATTCCATTTAGGGTTAGGGTTAGGTTACCATGAACTCGTAGAGCAAAATGAACATCGCCAACAAACTCGGAGTTCTTGGGGCTGGTTAGGAGGGAACTGACTTTTCTAGGCTGCCCTATCTATGTTTCCTGCTAAAATAAATGGGAAAATCCCACTGGAGCAAAATTCCACTTAATGTTAGAGTTAGGCTACCATAAACTCGTAGAGCAAAATGGACATCGCCAACAAACTCGGAATCCTTGGGTATGGTTAAGAGGGTCCTGACCTTTTTAGCCTGCTCTATCTATGTTTCCTGGTAAAATAAATGGGAAAATCCCATAAGAGGAAAATTCCACTTAGGGTTAGGGTTAAGTCACAATGAACTAAGAGAGCAAAATGGAGATTGCCAACACACTCGGAGTGCTTTGGTATGGTTAGGAGGGCACTGACTTTTCTAGGCTGCCCTATCTATGTTTCCTGGTAAAATCCATGTGAAAATCCCAGAGGAGGAAAATTCCACTTAGAGTTAGGGTTAGGGCACCATGAACTAATAGAGCAAAATGGACATTGTCAACACATTCAGAGTGCTATGGTATGGTTAGGAGGGCACTGAGCTTTCTAGTCTGCGCTATCTATGTTTCCTGGTAAAATACATTGGAAAATCCCATAGGAGGAAAATTCCACTTAGGGTTAGGGTTACGTTACCATGAACTCGTAGAGCAAAATGAATATCGCCACCAAACTCGGAGTGCATGGGTATGGTTAGGAGGGCACTGACTTTTCTAGCCTGCACTATTTATGTTTTCGGGTTAAATACATGGGAAAATCCCATAGGCGGAAAATTCCATTTAGGGTTAGGGTTAGGTTACCATAAACTCGTAGAGCAAAATGGACATCGCCAGCATACTCAGAGTGCTTGGGTATGGTTAGGAGGGAACTGACTTTTCTAGGCTGCCCTATCTATGTTTCCTGGTGAAATATATGGGAAAATCCCTTTGGAGGAAAATTCCACTGAGGGTTAGGGTTACGTTACCATGAACTCGTAGAGCAAAATGAACATCGCCAACAAACTCGGAGTGCTTGGGTATGGTTAGGAGGGCACGGACCTTTCTAGCCTGCGCTAGCTATGTTTCCTGGTAAAATATATGGGAAAATCCCATTGGAGGAAAATTCCACTTAGAGTTAGGGTTAGGGCACCATGAACTAATAGAGCAAAATAGACATTTGCAACACAGTCGGAGTGCTATGGTATGGTTAGGAGGGTCCTGACCTTTTTAGCCTGCGCTATCTATGTTTCCTGGTAAAATACATGGGAAAATCCCATTGGAGGAAAATTCCACTTAGAGTTAGGGTTAGGGCACCATGAACTCATAGAGCAAAATGAACATCACCAACAAACTCGGAGTGCTTGGGTATGGTTAAGAGGGTCCTGACCTTTTTACCCTGCCCTATTTATGTTTCCTGGTAAAATCCATGTGAAAATCCCAGAGGAGGAAAATTCCACTTAGAGTTAGGGTTAGGGCACCATGAACTAATCGAGCAAAATGGACATTGTCAACACATTCGGAGTGCTATGGTATGGTTAGGAGGGCACTGAGCTTTCTATTCTGCGCTATCTATGTTTCCTGGTAAAATACATATAAAATCCCATTGGAGGAAAATTCCACTTAGGGTTAGGGTTACGTTACCATGAACTCGTAGAGCAAAATGAATATCGTCAACAAACTCGGAGTGCATGGGTATGGTTAAGAGGGACCTGATCTTTTTAGCCTGCGCTATGTATGTTTCCTGGTAAAATACATGGGAAAATCCCAGAGGAGGAAAATTCCACTTAGAGTTAGGGTTAGGGCACCATGAACTAAAAGAGCAAAATAGACATTTGCAACACAGTCGGAGTGCTATGGTATGGTTAGGAGGGGACTGAGCTTTCTAGTCTGTGCTATCTATGTTTCCTGGTAAAATACATTGGAAAATCCCATAGGACGAAAATTCCACTTAGGGTTAGGGTTACGTTACCATGAACTCGTAGAGCAAAATTAATATCGCCACCAAACTCGGAGTGCATGGGTATGGTTAGGAGGGCACTGACTTTTCTAGCCTGCACTATTTATGTTTTCGGGTTAAATACATGGGAAAATCCCATAGGCGGAAAATTCCATTTAGGGTTAGGGTTAGGGCACCATGAACTAAAAGAGCAAAATAGACATTTGCAACACAGTCGGAGTGCTATGGTATGGTTAGGAGGGAACTGACTTTTCTAGGCTGCCCTATCTATGTTTCCTGCTAAAATACATGGGAAAATCCCACTGGAGCAAAATTCCACTTAATGTTAGAGTTAGGCTACCATAAACTCGTAGAGCAAAATGGACATCGCAAACAAACTCAGAGTGCTTGGGTATGGTTAAGAGGGTCCTGACCTTTTTAGCCTGCTCTATCTATGTTTCCTGGTAAAATACATGGGAAAATCCCATAGGAGGAAAATTCCACTTAGGGTTAGGGTTAAGTCACCATGAAATAAGAGAGCAAAATGGACATTGCCAACACACTCGGAGTGCTTTGGTATGGTTAGGAGGGAACTGACTTTTCTGGCTGCCCTATCTATGTTTCCTCATAAAATACATGGGAAAATCCCATTGGAGCAAAATTCCACTTAATGTTAGAGTTAGGTGACCATAAACTCATAGAGCAAAATGGACATTGGCAACCCATTCGGAATGCTATGGTATGGTTACGAGGGACCTGACCTTTTTAGCCTGCGCTACCTATGTTTCCTGGTAAAATACATGGGAAAATCCAATTGGAGGAAAATTCCACTTAGAGTTAGGGTTAGGGCACGATGAACTCATAGAGCAAAATGGACATTGCCAACACACTCGGAGTGCTTCGGTATGATAGGAGGGCACTGAACTTTCTAGCCTGCCCTATCTATTTTTCCTGGTAAAATACATTGGAAAATCCCATAGGAGGAAAATTCCACTTAGGGTTAGGGTTACGTTACCATGAACTCGTAGAGCAAAATGAATATCACCACCAAACTCGGAGTGCATGTGTATGGTTAGGAGGGCACTGACTTTTCTAGCCTGCACTATTTATGTTTTCGGGTTAAATACATGGGAAAATCCCATAGGCGGAAAATTCCATTTAGGGTTAGGGTTAGGTTACCATAAACTCGTAGAGCAAAATGGACATCGCCAGCATACTCAGAGTGCTTGGGTATGGTTAGGAGGGAACTGACTTTTCTAGGCTGCCCTATCTATGTTTCCTGGTGAAATATATGGGAAAATCCCTTTGGAGGAAAATTCCACTGAGGGTTAGGGTTACGTTACCATGAACTCGTAGAGCAAAATGAACATCGCCAACAAACTCGGAGTGCTTGGGTATGGTTAGGAGGGCACGGACCTTTCTAGCCTGCGCTATCTATGTTTCCTGGTAAAATATATGGGAAAATCCCATTGGAGGAAAATTCCACTTAGAGTTAGGGTTAGGGCACCATGAACTAATAGAGCAAAATAGACATTTGCAACACAGTCGGAGTGCTATGGTATGGTTAGGAGGGTCCTGACCTTTTTAGCCTGCGCTATCTATGTTTCCTGGTAAAATACATGGGAAAATCCCATTGGAGGAAAATTCCACTTAGAGTTAGGGTTAGGGCACCATGAACTCTAGAGCAAAATGAACATCACCAACAAACTCGGAGTGCTTGGGTATGGTTAAGAGGGTCCTGACCTTTTTAGCCTGCCCTATCTATGTTTCCTGGTAAAATCCATGTGAAAATCCCATTGGAGGAAAATTCCACTTAGAGTTAGGGTTAGGGCACCATGAACTAATAGAGCAAAATGGACATTGTCAACACATTCGGAGTGCTATGGTATGGTTAGGAGGGCACTGAGCTTTCTAGTCTGCGCTATCTATGTTTCCTGGTAAAATACATATAAAATCCCATTGGAGGAAAATTCCACTTAGGGTTAGGGTTACGTTACCATGAACTCGTAGAGCAAAATGAATATCGCCACCAAACTCGGAGTGCATGGGTATGGTTAGGAGGGCACTGACTTTTCTAGCCTGCACTATTTATGTTTTCGGGTTAAATACATGGGAAAATCCCATAGGCGGAAAATTCCATTTAGGGTTAGGGTTAGGTTACCATGAACTCGTAGAGCAAAATGAACATCGCCAACAAACTCGGAGTGCTTGCTGATGGTTAGGAGGGAACTGACTTTTCTAGGCTGCCCTATCTATGTTTTCGGGTAAAATCCATTTGAAAATCCCATAGGAGGAAAATTCCACTTAGAATTAGGGTTAGGGCACCATGAACTCGTAGAGCAAAATGGACATCGCCAGCATAATCACAATGCTTGGTTATGGTTAGGAGGGAACTGACTTTTCTAGGCTGCCCTATCTATATTTTCGGGTAAAATACATGGGAAAATCCCATTGGAGGAAAATTCCATTTAGGGTTAGGGTTAGGTTACCATGAACTCCTAGAGCAAAATGAATATCGCCAACAAACTCGGTGTGTTTGGGTATGGTTAAGAGGGCACTGAGCTTTCTAGCATGCGCTATCTATGTTTCCTGGTAAAATACATGGGAAACTCCCATTGGAGGAAAATTCCATCTAGAGTTAGGGTTAGGGCACGATGAACTCATAGAGCAAAATGGACATCGCCAGCATACTCACAGTGCTTGGTTATGGTTAGGAGGGAACTGACTTTTCTAGGCTGCCCTATCTATGTTTACGGGTAAAATCCATGTGAAAATCCCATAGGAGGAAAATTCCATTTAGGGTTAGGGTTAGGTTACCATGAACTTGTAGAGCAAAATGAACATAGCCAACAAACTCGGAGTGCTTGCGTATGTTTAGGAAAACACTGACTTTTCTCGCCTGCATTATCTATGTTTCCTGGTAAAATCCATGGGAAAATCCCATAGGAGGAAAATTCCACTTAGAGTTAGGGTTAGGGCACCATGAACTAATAGAGCAAAATAGACATTTGCAACACAGTCGGAGTGCTATGGTATGGTTAGGAGGGTCCTGACCTTTTTAGCCTGCGCTATCTATGTTTCCTGGTAAAATACATGGGAAAATCCCATTGGAGGAAAATTCCACTTAGGGTTAGGGTTAAGTAACCATGAACTCCTAGAGCAAAATGAACATCACCAACAAACTCGGAGTGCTTGGGTATGGTTAAGAGGGTCCTGACCTTTTCTAGCCTGCCCTATCTATGTTTCCTGGTAAAATCCATGTGAAAATCCCATTAGGAGGAAAATTCCACTTAGAGTTAGGGTTAGGGCACCATGAACTAATAGAGCAAAATGGACATTGTCAACACATTCGGAGTGCTATGGTATGGTTAGGAGGGCACTGAGCTTTCTAGTCTGCGCTATCTATGTTTCCTGGTAAAATACATTGGAAAATCCCATAGGAGGAAAATTCCACTTAGGGTTAGGGTTACGTTACCATGAACTCGTAGAGCAAAATGAATATCGCCACCAAACTCGGAGTGCATGGGTATGGTTAGGAGGGCACTGACTTTTCTAGCCTGCACTATTTATGTTTTCGGGTTAAATACATGGGAAAATCCCATAGGCGGAAAATTCCATTTAGGGTTAGGGATAGGTTACCATGAACTCGTAGAGCAAAATGAACATCGCCAACAAACTCGGAGTGCTTGCTGATGGTTAGGAGGGAACTGACTTTTCTAGGCTGCCCTATCTATGTTTTCGGGTAAAATCCATTTGAAAATCCCATAGGAGGAAAATTCCACTTAGAATTAGGGTTAGGGCACCATGAACTCGTAGAGCAAAATGGACATCGCCAGCATAATCACAATGCTTGGTTATGGTTAGGAGGGAACTGACTTTTCTAGGCTGCCCTATCTATATTTTCGGGTAAAATACATGGGAAAATCCCATTGGAGGAAAATTCCATTTAGGGTTAGGGTTAGGTTACCATGAACTCCTAGAGCAAAATGAATATCGCCAACAAACTCGGTGTGTTTGGGTATGGTTAAGAGGGCACTGAGCTTTCTAGCATGCGCTATCTATGTTTCCTGGTAAAATACATGGGAAACTCCCATTGGAGGAAAATTCCATCTAGAGTTAGGGTTAGGGCACGATGAACTCATAGAGCAAAATGGACATCGCCAGCATACTCACAGTGCTTGGTTATGGTTAGGAGGGAACTGACTTTTCTAGGCTGCCCTATCTATGTTTTCGGGTAAAATCCATGTGAAAATCCCATAGGAGGAAAATTCCATTTAGGGTTAGGGTTAGGTTACCATGAACTTGTAGAGCAAAATGAACATAGCAAACAAACTCGGAGTGCTTGCGTATGTTTAGGAAAACACTGACTTTTCTCGCCTGCATTATCTATGTTTCCTGGTAAAATCCATGGGAAAATCCCTTAGGAGGAAAATTCCACTTAGAGTTAGTGTTAGGGCACCATGAACTAATACAGCAAAATGGACATTGGCAACACATTCGGAGTGCTATAGTATGGTTAGGAGGGACCTGAACTTTTTAGCCTGCGCTATCTATGTTTCCTGGTAAAATACATGGGAAAATCCCATTGGAGGAAAATTCCACTTAGAGTTAGGGGTAGGGCTCGATGAACTCATAGAGCAAAATGGACATCGCCAGCATACTCACAGTGCTTGGTTATGGTTAGGAGGGAACTGATTTTTCTAGGCTGCCCTATCTATGTTTTCGGGTAAAATACATGGGAAAATCCCATTGGAGGAAAATTCCATTTAGGGTTAGGGTTAGGTTACCATGAACTCGTAGAGCAAAATGAATATCGCCAACAAACTCGGTGTGCTTGGGTATGGTTAGGAGGGCACTGAGCTTTCTAGACTGCGCTATCTATTTTTCCTGGTAAAATCCATGGGAAAATCCCATAGGAGGAAAATTCCACTTAGGGTTAGGGTTACATTACCATGAACTCATAGAGCAAAATGAATATCGCCAACAAACTCAGAGTGCGTGGGTATGGTTAGGAGGGCACTGACTTTTCAAACCTGTGCTATCTATGTTTCCTGGTAAAATACATGGGAAAATCCCATAGGAGGAAAATTCCACTTAGGGTTAGGGTTACGTTACCATGAACTCGTAGAGCAAAATGAATATCGCCACCAAACTCGGAGTGCTTGGGTATGGTTAAGAGGGTCCTGACCTTTTTAGCCTGCTCTATCTATGTTTCCTGGTAAAATACATGGGAAAATCCCATAGGAGGAAAATTCCACTTAGGGTTAGGGTTAAGTCACCATGAACTAAGAGAGCAAAATGGACATTGCCAACAAACTCGGAGTGCTTTGGTATGGGTAGGAGGGAACTGACTTTTCTGTCTGCCCTATCTATGTTTCCTCATAAAATACATGGGAAAATCCCATTGGAGCAAAATTCCACTTAATGTTAGAGTTAGGTGACCATAAACTCATAGAGCAAAATGGACATTGGCAACCCATTCGGAATGCTATGGTATGGTTAAGAGGGACCTGACCTTTTTAGCCTGCGCTACCTATGTTTCCTTGTAAAATACATGGGAAAATCCCATTGGAGGAAAATTCCACTTAGAGTTAGGGTTAGGGCACGATGAACTCATAGAGCAAAATGGACATTGCCAACACACTCGGAGTGCTTCGGTATCATTAGGAGGGCACTGAACTTTCTAGCCTGCCCTATCTATGTTTCCTGGTAAAATACATTGGAAAATCCCATAGGAGGAAAATTCCACTTAGGGTTAGGGTTACGTTACCATGAACTCGTAGAGCAAAATGAATATCGCCACCAAACTCGGAGTGCATGGGTATGGTTAGGAGGGCACTGATTTTTCTAGCCTGCACTATTTATGTTTTCGGGTTAAATACATGGGAAAATCCCATAGGCGGAAAATTCCATTTAGGGTTAGGGTTAGGTTACCATAAACTCGTAGAGCAAAATGGACATCGCCAGCATACTCAGAGTGCTTGGGTATGGTTAGGAGGGAACTGACTTTTCTAGGCTGCCCTATCTATGTTTCCTGGTGAAATATATGGGAAAATCCCTTTGGAGGAAAATTCCACTTAGGGTTAGGGTTACGTTACCATGAACTCGTAGAGCAAAATGAACATCGCCAACAAACTCGGAGTGCTTGGGTATGGTTAGGAGGGCAGGGACCTTTCTAGCCTGCGCTATCTATGTTTCCTGGTAAAATATATGGGAAAATCCCATTGGAGGAAAATTCCACTTAGAGTTAGGGTTAGGGCACCATGAACTAATAGAGCAAAATAGACATTTGCAACACAGTCGGAGTGCTATGGTATGGTTAGGAGGGTCCTGACCTTTTTAGCCTGCGCTATCTATGTTTCCTGGTAAAATACATGGGAAAATCCCATTGGAGGAAAATTCCACTTAGAGTTAGGGTTAGGGCACCATGAACTCATAGAGCAAAATGAACATCACCAACAAACTCGGAGTGCTTGGGTATGGTTAAGAGGGTCCTGACCTTTTTACCCTGCCCTATTTATGTTTCCTGGTAAAATCCATGTGAAAATCCCAGAGGAGGAAAATTCCACTTAGAGTTAGGGTTAGGGCACCATGAACTAAAAGAGCAAAATAGACATTTGCAACACAGTCGGAGTGCTATGGTATGGTTAGGAGGGCACTGAGCTTTCTAGTCTGCGCTATCTATGTTTCCTGGTAAAATACATTGGAAAATCCCATAGGAGGAAAATTCCACTTAGGGTTAGGGTTACGTTACCATGAACTCGTAGAGCAAAATGAATATCGCCACCAAACTCGGAGTGCATGGGTATGGTTAGGAGGGCACTGACTTTTCTAGCCTGCACTATTTATGTTTTCGGGTTAAATACATGGGAAAATCCCATAGGCGGAAAATTCCATTTAGGGTTAGGGTTAGGTTACCATGAACTCGTAGAGCAAAATGAACATCGCCAACAAACTCGGAGTGCTTGGGGATGGTTAGGAGGGAACTGACTTTTCTAGGCTGCCCTATCTATGTTTCCTGCTAAAATACATGGGAAAATCCCACTGGAGCAAAATTCCACTTAATGTTAGAGTTAGGCTACCATAAACTCGTAGAGCAAAATGGACATCGCCAACAAACTCGGAGTGCTTGGGTATGGTTAAGAGGGTCCTGACCTTTTTAGCCTGCTCTATCTATGTTTCCTGGTAAAATACATGGGAAAATCCCGTAGGAGGAAAATTCCACTTAGGGTTAGGGTTAAGTCACCATGAACTAAGAGAGCAAAATGGACATTGCCAATACACTCGGAGTGCTTTGGTATGGTTAGGAGGGAACTGACTTTTCTGGCTGCCCTATCTATGTTTCCTCATAAAATACATGGGAAAATCCCATTGGAGCAAAATTCCACTTAATGTTAGAGTTAGGTGACCATAAACTCATAGAGCAAAATGGACATTGGCAACCCATTCGGAATGCTATGGTATGGTTAAGAGGGACCTGACCTTTTTAGCCTGCGCTACCTATGTTTCCTGGTAAAACACATGGGAAAATCCCATTGGAGGAAAATTCCACTTAGAGTTAGGGTTAGGGCACGATGAACTCATAGAGCAAAATGGACATTGCCAACACACTCGGAGTGCTTCGGTATCGTTAGGAGGGCACTGAACTTTCTAGCCTGCCCTATCTATGTTTCCTGGTAAAATACATGGGAAAATCCTGTAGGAGGAAAATTCCACTTAGGGTTAGGGTTAGGGCACCATGAACTAATAGAGCAAAATGGACATTGGCAACACATTCGGAGTGCTATGGTATGGATAGCAGGGCACTGAGCTTTCTAGCCTGCGCTATCTATGTTTCCTGGTAAAATACATGGAAAAATCCCATAGGAGGAAAATTCCACTTAGAGTTAGGGTTAGGGCACCATGAACTAATAGCGCAGGCTAACCATAGCCAAGCACTCCGAGTTTGTTGGCGATATTCATTTTGCTCTATGGGTTTATGGTAACGTAACCCTAACCCTAAGCAGAATTTTCCTCCTATGGGATTTTCCCATGTATTTTACCAGGAAACATAGATAGCGCAGGCTAGAAAAGTCAGTGCCCTCCTAACCATACCCAAGCACTCCAGGTTTGTTGGCAATGTTCATTTTGCTCTACGAGTTCATGGTGCCCTAACCCTAACCCTAAGTGGAATTTTCCTCCTATGGGATTTTCCCATGTATTTCACCAGGAAACATAGATAGCGCAGGCTAGAAAGCTCAGTGCCCTGCTAACCATACCATAGCACTCCGAATGTGTTGCCAATGTCCATTTTGCTCTATTAGTTCATGCTGCCCTAACCCTAACTCTAAGTGGAATTTTCCTCCAATGGGATTTTCCCATATATTTTACCAGGAAACATAGATAGGGCAGCCTAGAAAAGTCAGTTCCCTCCTAACAATACCAAAGCACTCCGAGTGTGTTGGCAATGTCCATTTTGCTCTCTTAGTTCATGGTGACTTAATCCTAACCCTTTGGAATTTTCCTACTATGGGATTTTCCCATGTATTTTACCAGGAAACATATATAGCGCAGGCTATAAAGGTCAGTGTCCTCCTAACCATACAAAAGAACTCTGAGTTTGTTGGCGATGTTCATTTTTGCTCTACGTGTTCATGGTAAACTAACTCTAACATTAGGTGGAATTTTCCTCCTATGGGATTTTCCCTTGTATTTTACCAGGAAACATATATAGCGCAGGCTAGAAAGGTCAGTCCCCTCCTAACCATACCCAAGCAGTCCACGTTTGTTGGCGATGTTCATTTTGCTCTACAAGTTCATGGTAACCTAACCCTAACCCTAAGTTGAATTTTCCCATGTATTTTACCAGGAAACATAGATAGCGCAGGCGAGAAAGGTCAGTGCTTCTAACCATACCCAAGAACTCTGAGTTTGTTGGCGATGTTCATTTTTGCTCTACGTGTTCATGGTAAACTAACTCTAACATTAAGTGGAATTTTCCTCCTATGGGATTTTCCCTTGTATTTTACCAGGAAACATATATAGCGCAGGCTAGAAAGGTCAGTCCCCTCCTAACCATACCCAAGCAGTCCACGTTTGTTGGCGATGTTCATTTTGCTCTACGAGTTCATGGTAACCTAAACCTAACCCTAAGTGGAATTTTCCTCCTATGGGATTTTCCCCTGTATTTTACCAGGAAACATAGATAGTGCAGGCTAGAAAGGTCAGTGCCCTCCTAACCATACCCAAGCACTCCGAGTTTGTTAGCGATGTTCATTTTGCTCTACAAGTTCATGGTAACCTAACCCTAACCCTAAGTGGAATTTTCCTCCTATGGGATTTTCCCATGTATTTTACCAGGAAACATAGATAGCATAGGTTTGAAAAGTCAGTGCCCTCCTAACCATACCCAAGCACTCTGAGTTTGTTGGCGATATTCATTTTGCTCTATGAGTTCATGGTAATGTAACCCTAACCCTAAGTGTATTTTACCAGTGCCCTGCTAACCATACCATAGCATCTTTCGGGTAAAATACATGGGAAAATCCCATAGGAGGAAAATTCCATTTAGGGATAGGTTTAGGTTACCATGAACTCGTAGAGAAAAATGAACATCGCCAACAAACCCGGAGTGCTTTGGTATGGTTAGAAGGGAACTGACCTTTCTAGCCTGCGCTATCTATGTTTTTTTGGTAAAATACATGGGAAAATCCCATAGGAGGAAAATTCCACTTAGGGTTAGGTTTAAGTCACCATGAACTAAGAGAGCAAAATGGACATTGCCAACACACTCAGAGTGCTTTGGTACGGTTTGGAGGGAACTGACTTTTCTAGGCTGCCCTATCAATGTTTCCTGGTAAAATCCATGTGAAAATCCCATAGGAGGAAAATTCCACTAAGAGTTAGCGTTAGGGCACCATGAACTAATAGAGCAAAATGGACATTGGCAACCCATTCGGAATGCTATGGTATGGTTAGGAGGGCACTGACCTTTCTAGTCTGCGCTATCTATGTTTCCTGGTAAAATACATGGGAAAATCCCATAGGAGGAAAATTCCACTTAGGGTTAGGGGTACGTTACCATGAACTCGTAGAGCAAAATGAATATTGTCAACAAACTTGGAGTGCATCGGTATGGTTAAGAGGGACCTGACCTTTTTAGCCTGCGCTACCTATGTTTCCTGGTAAAATACATGGAAAAATCCCATTGGAGGAAAATTCCACTTAGAGTTAGGGTTAGGGCACGATGAACTCATAGAGCAAAATGGACATTGCCAGCATACTCACAGTGCTTGGTTATGGTTAGGAGGGAACTGACTTTTCTAGCCTGCCCTATCTATGTTTCCTGGTAAAATACATGGGAAAATCCCATAGGAGGAAAATATCATTTCGGGTTAGGGTTAGGTTACCATGAACGTGTAGAGCAAAATGAACATAGCCAACAAACTCGGAGTGCTTGCGTATGTTTAGGAAAACACTGAATTTTCTCGCCTGCATTATCTATGTTTCCTGGTAAAATCCATGGGAAAATCCCATACGAGGAAAATTCCACTTAGGGTTAGGGTTAGGTTACCATGAACCTGTAGAACAAAATGAACATCGCCAACAAACTCGGAGTTCTTGGGTATGGTTAGGAGGGCACTTACCTTTCTAGCGTGCGCTATCTATGTTTCCTGGTAAAATACATGGGAAAATCCCATTGGAGGAAAATTCCACTTAGAGTTAGGGTTAGGGCACCATGAACTAATAGAGCAAAATGGACATTTGCAACACAGTCGGAGAGCTATGGTATGGTTAGGAGGGCACTGAGCTTTCTAGCCTACGCTATCTACGTTTCCTGGCAAAATACATGGGAAAATCCCATAGGAGGAAAATTCCACTTAGGGTTAGGGTTACGTTACCATGAACTCGTAGAGCAAAATGAACTTCGCCAACAAACTCGGAGTGCTTGCGTATGTTTAGGAAAACACTGAATTTTCTCGCCTGCATTATCTATGTTTCCTGGTAAAATCCATGGGAAAATCCCATACGAGGAAAATTCCACTTAGAGTTAGGGGTAGGGCACGATGAACTCGTAGAGCAAAATGGACATCGACAGCATACTCACAATGCTTGGTTATGGTTAGGAGGGAACTGACTTTTCTAGGCTGCCCTATCTATGTTTTCGGGTAAAATACATGGGAAAATCCCATTGGAGGAAAATTCCATTTAGGGTTAGGGTTAGGTTACCATGAACTCGTAGAGCAAAATGAATATCGCCAACAAACTCGGTGTGTTTGCGTATGGTTAGGAGGGCACTGAGCTTTCTAGCCAGCGCAATCTATGTTTCCTAGTAAAATCCATGGGAAAATCCCATAGGAGGAAAATTCCACTTAGTGTTAGGGTTACGTTACCATGAACCCGTAGAGCAAAATGTACATTGCCAACACACTCGGAGTGCTTTAGTGTGGTGAGGAGCGAACTGACTTTTCTAGGCTGCCCTATCTATGTTTCCTCATAAAATACATGGGAAAATCCCATTGGAGCAAAATTCCACTTAATGTTAGAGTTAGGTGACCATAAACCCGTAGAGCAAAATGGACATCGCCAACATACTCACAGTGCTTGGGTATGGTTAGGAGGGAACTGACTTTTCTAGGCTGCCCTATCTATGTTTCCTGGTGAAATACATGGGAAAATCCCTTTGGAGGAAAATTCCACTTAGGGTTAGGGTTACGTTACCATGAACTCGTAGAGCAAAATGATCATTGCCAACACACTAGGAGTGCTTTGATATGGTTAGGAGGGAACTGACTTTTCTAAGCTGCCCTATCTATGTTTCCTGGTAAAATATATGGGAAAATCCCATTGGAGGAAAATTCCACTTAGAGTTAGGGTTAGGGCACCATGAACTAATAGAGCAAAATGGACATTGGCAACACATTCGGAGTGCTATGGTATCGTTAGCAGGGCACTGAGCTTTCTAGCCTGCGCTATCTATGTTTCCTGGTAAAATACATGGAAAAATCCCATAGGAGGAAAATTCCACTTAGAGTTAGGGTTAAGGCACCATGAACTAATAGCGCAGGCTAGAAAGGTCAGTGCCCTCCTAACCATAACCAAGCACTGTGAGTATGCTGGCGATGTCCATTTTGCTCTATGAGTTCATGGTGCCCTAACCCTAACTCTAAGTGGATTTTTCCTCCAATCGGATTTTCCCATGTATTTTACCAGGAAACATAGATAGGGCAGGCTAGAAAGTTCAGTGCCCTCCTAACGATACCGAACCACTCCGAGTGTGTTGGCAATGTCCATGTTGCTCTATTAGTTCATGGTGCCCTAACCCTAACTCTAAGTGGAATTTTCCTCCAAAGGGATTTTCCCATATATTTTACCAGGAAACATAGATAGGGCAGCCTAGAAAAGTCAGTTCCCTCCTAACCATACCAAAGCACTCCGAGTGTGTTGGCAGTGTCCAATTTGCTCTCTTAGTTCATGGTAACTTAACCCTAACTCTAAGTGGAATTTTCCTCCAATCGGATTTTCCCATGTATTTTACCAGGAAATATAGATAGGGCAGGCTAGAAAGTTCAGTGCCCTCCTAACGATACCGAACCACTCCGAGTGTGTTGGCAATGTCCATGTTGCTCTATTAGTTCATGGTGCCCTAACCCTAACTCTAAGTGGAATTTTCCTCCAATGGGATTTTCCCATGTATTTTACCAGTAAACATAGAGAGGGCAGGCTAGAAAAGTCAGTTCCCTCCTAACCATATCCAAGCACTCCATTTTTCTTGGCGATATTCATTTTGCTCTTCGGGTTCATGGTAACGTAACCCTAACCCTAAGTGGAATTTTCCTCCAAAGGGATTTTCCCATATATTTTACCAGGAAACATAGATAGGGCAGCCTAGAAAAGTCAGTTCCCTCCTAACCATACCAAAGCACTCCGAGTGTGTTGGCAGTGTCCATTTTGCTCTCTTAGTTCATGGTAACTTAACCCTAACCCTAAGTGGAATTTTCCTCCTATGGGTTTTTCCCATGTATTTTGCCAGGAAACATAGATAGAGCAGGCTAAAAACGTCAGTTCCCTCCTAACCATACCCAAGCACTCCGAGTTTGTTGGCGATGTTCATTTTGCTCTACGAGTTCATGGTAACCTAACTCTAAGATTAAGTGGAATTTTGCTCCAATGGTATTTTCCCATGTATTTTACCATGAAACCTAATTAGCGCAGGCTAGAAAGGTCAGTGCCCTCGTAACTATCCCCAAACAATACGAGTTTGTTGGCAATGTCCATTTTGCTCTATGAGTTCATGGTGCCCTAACCCTAACTCTAAGTGGAATTTTCCTCCTATGGGATTTTCTCATGACTTTTACCCGAAAACATAAATAGCGCAGGCTAGAAAAGTCAGTGCCCTCCTAACCATACCGAAGCACTCCGAGTTTTTTGGCGATATTCATTTTGCTCTACGACTTCATGGTAACGTAACCCTAACCCTAAGTGGAATTTTCCTCCTATGGGATTTTCACATGTATTTTACCAGGAAACATAGATAGTGCAGGCTAGAAAGCTTAGTGCCCTGCTAACCATACCATAGCACTCCGAATATGTTGCCAATGTCCATTTTGCTCTATTAGTTCATGGTGCCCTAACCCTAACTCTAAGTGGAATTTTCCTCCAATGGGATTTTCCCATTATATTTTACCAGGAAACATAGATAGGGCAGCCTAGAAAAGTCAGTTCCCTCCTAACCATACCAAAGCACTCCGAGTGTGTTGGCAATGTACATTTTGCTCTCTTAGTTCATGGTGACTTAACCCAAACCCTAAGTGGAATTTTCCTCCTATGGGATTTTCCCATGTATTTTACCAGGAAACCTATATAGCGCAGGCTATAAAGGTCAGTGCTCTCCTAACCATACCCAAGCACTCCAAGTTTGTTGGCGATGTACATTTTGCTCTATGAGTTCATGGTAACCTAACCCTAACTCTAAGTGGAATTTTCCTCCTATGGGATTTTCCCATGTATTTTACCATGGAACCTAAATAGCGCAGGCTAGAAAGGTCAGTGCCCTCCTAACTATCCCCAAACAATACGATAGGCGATGCCCTATCTATGTTTCCTGGTAAAATACATGTGAAAATCCCATAGGAGGAAAATTCCACTTAAAGTTAGGGTTAGGGCACCATGAACTAATAGAGCAAAACCCTAACCCTAAGTGTAATTTTCCTCCTATGGTATTTCCCATGTATTTTACCAGGAAACATAGACAGCGCAGGCTAGAAAGATCAGTGCCCTCCTAACTATACCCAAAAATACGAGTGTGTTGGCAATGTTCATTTTTCTCTATTAGTTTATGGTGACCTAAACCTAAGCCTAAGTGGAATTTTCCTCAAATTGGATTTTTCCATGTATTTTACCAGAAAACATAGATAGCGCAGCCTAGAACAGTCAGTTCCCTGCTAATCATACCAAAGCACTCCGAATGTGTTGCCAATGTCCATTTTCCTCTATTAGTTCATGATGCCCTAAGCCTAACTCAAAGTGGAATTTTCCTCCAATGGGATTTTCCCATATATTTTACCAGGAAACATAGATAGGGCAGCCTAGAAAAGTCAGTTCCCTCCTAACCACACCAAAGCTCTCTGAGTGTGTTGGCAATGTTGATTTTGCTCTCTTAGTTCATGGTGACTTAACCCTAACCCTAAGTGGAATTTTCCTCCTGTAGGATTTTCCCATATATTTTACCAGGAAACATAGATAGCGCAGACTAGAAAGCTCCGTCCCCTCCTAACCATACCCAATCACTCTGAGTTTGTTGGCGATGTTCATTTTGCTCTACGAGTTCATGCTAACCTAACCCTCACCCTAAGTGGAATTTTCCTCCAAAGGGATTTTCGCATGTATTTTACTAGGAAACCTAGATAGGGCAGCCTAGAAAAGTCATTGCCTTCCTAACCATACCCAAGGACTGTGAGTATGTTGGCAATGTCCATTTTGCTCTCTTAGTTCATGGTGACTTAACCCTAACGCTAAGTGGAATTTTCCTCCTATAGGATTTTCCCATGTATTTTACCAGGAAACATAGATAGGACAGGCTAGAAAGGTCAGTGCCCTCCTAACAATACCGAAGCACTCCGAATGTGTTGCCAATGTCCATTTTGCTCTATTAGTTCACGGTGCCCTAACCCTAACTCTAAGTGGAATATTCCTCCAATGGGATTTTCCCATATATTTTACCAGGAAACATAGATAGGGCAGCCTAGAAAAGTCAGTTCCCTCCTAACTATACCAAAGCACTCCGAGTGTGTTGGCAATGTCTATTTTGCTCTCTTAGTTCATGGTGACTTAACCCTAACCCTAAGTGGAATTTTCCTCCTATGGGATTTTCCCCTGTATTTTACCAGGAAACATAGATAGAGCAGGCTAAAAACGTCAGTTCCCTCCTAACCATACCCAAGCTCTCCGAGTTTGTTGGCGATGTTCATTTTGCTCTACGAGTTCATGGTAAACCTAACCCTAATCCTACGTGGAATTTTCCTCCTATGGAGTTTTCCCATGTAATTTACCAGGAAACATAGATTGCGCAGGCGAGAAAGGTCATTGCCCTCCTAACCATACCCAAGCACTCCAAATTTGTTGGCGATGTTCATTTTGCTCTATGACTTCATGGTAACGTACCCCTAACCCTAAGTGGAATTTTCCTCCTATGGGATTTTCCCATGTATTTTACCAGGAAACATATATAGCGCAGGCTAGAAAGGGCATTGCCCTCCTAACCATACCCAAGCACTTCGAGTTTGTTGGCGATGTTCATTTTGCTCTATGAGTTCATGGTAACGTAACCCTAATTCTAAGTGGAATTTTCCTCCTATGGTATTTTCCCATGTATTTTACCAGGAAACATAGACAGCGCAGGCTAGAAAGATCAGTGCCCTCCTAACTATACCCAAAAATACGAGTGTGTTGGCAATGTTCATTTTTCTCTATTAGTTTATGGTGACCTAAACCTAAGCCTAAGTGGAATTTTCCTCAAATTGGATTTTTCCATGTATTTTACCAGAAAACATAGATAGCGCAGCCTGGAACAGTCAGTTCCCTGCTAATCATACCAAAGCACTCCGAATATGTTGCCAATGTCCATTTTCCTCTATTAGTTCATGGTGCCCTAAGCCTAACTCAAAGTGGAATTTTCCTCCAATGGGATTTTCCCATATATTTTACCAGGAAACATAGATAGGGCAGCCTAGAACAGTCAGTTCCCTCCTAACCATACCAAAGCTCTCCGAGTGTGTTGGCAATGTTGATTTTGCTCTCTTAGTTCATGGTGACTTAACCCTAACCCTAAGTGGAATTTTCCTCCTGTAGGATTTTCCCATATATTTTACCAGGAAACATAGTTAGCGCAGACTAGAAAGCTCCGTCCCCTCCTAACCATACCCAACCACTCTGAGTTTGTTGGCGATGTTCATTTTGCTCTATGACTTAATGGTAACGTAACCCTAACCCTAAGTGGAATTTTCCTCCTATAGGATTTTACCATGGATTTTACCAGGAAACATAGATAGGGCAGGCTAGAAAGGTCAGTGCCCTCCTAACAATACTGAAGCACTCCGAATGTGTTGCCAATGTCCATTTTGCTCTATTAGTTCATGGTGCCCTAACCCTAACTCTAAGTGGAATATTCCTCCAATGGGATTTTCCCATATATTTTACCAGGAAACATAGATAGGGCAGCCTAGAACAGTCAGTTCCCTGCTAATCATACCAAAGCACTCCGAATGTGTTGCCAATGTCCATTTTCCTCTATTAGTTCATGGTGCCCTAAGCCTAACTCAAAGTGGAATTTTCCTCCAATGGGATTTTCCCATATATTTTACCAGGAAACATAGATAGGGCAGCCTAGAAAAGTCAGTTCCCTCCTAACCATACCAAAGCTCTCCGAGTGTGTTGGCAATGTTGATTTTGCTCTCTTAGTTCATGGTGACTTAACCCTAACCCTAAGTGGAATTTTCCTCCTGTAGGATTTTCCCATATATTTTACCAGGAAACATAGATAGCGCAGACTAGAAAGCTGCGTCCCCTCCTAACCATACCCAATCACTCTGAGTTTGTTGGCGATGTTCATTTTGCTCTACGAGTTCATGCTAACCTAACCCTCACCCTAAGTGGAATTTTCCTCCAAAGGGATTTTCGCATGTATTTTACTACGAAACCTAGATAGGGCAGCCTAGAAAAGTCATTGCCTTCCTAACTATACCAAAGCACTCCGAGTGTGTTGGCAATGTCTATTTTGCTCTCTTAGTTCATGGTGACTTAACCCTAACCCTAAGTGGAATTTTCCTCCTCTGGGTTTTTCCCATGTTTTTTGCCAGGAAACATAGATAGAGCACGCTAAAAACGTCAGTTCCCTCCTAACCATACCCTAGCTCTCCGAGTTTGTTGGCGATGTTCATTTGGCTCTACGAGTTCATGGTAACCTAACCCTAATCCTACGTGGAATTTTCCTCCTATGGGATTTTCCCATGTAATTTACCAGGAAACATAGATTGCGCAGGCGAGAAAGGTCATTGCCCTCCTAACCATACCCAAGCACTCCAAGTTTGTTGGCGATGTTCATTTTGCTCTATGACTTCATGGTAACGTAACCCTAACCCTAAGTGGAATTTTCCTCCTATGGGATTTTCCCATGTATTTTACCAGGAAACATATATAGCGCAGGCTAGAAAGGGCATTGCCCTCCTAACCATACCCAAGCACTTCGAGTTTGTTGGCGATGTTCATTTTGCTCTATGAGTTCATGGTAACGTAACCCTAACCCTAAGTGGAATTTTCCTCCTATGGTATTTTCCCATGTATTTTACTAGGAAACATAGATCTCGAAGGCTAGAAAGGTCAGTGCCCTCCTAACTATACCCAACAATACTAGTTTGTTGGCAATGTTCATTTTTCTCTATGAGTTTATGGTGACCTAACCCTAAGCCTAAGTTGAACTTTCATCCAATGGGATTTTCCCATATATTTCACAAGGAAACATAGATAGGGCAGCCTAGAAAAGTCAGTTCCGTCATAACCATACCCAAGCACTGTGAGTATGTTGGCGATGTCCATTTTGCTCTATGGGTTTATGGTCACCTAACTCTAACATTAAGTGGAATTTTCCTCCAATGGGATTTTCCCATATATTTTACCAGGAAACATAGATAGGGTAGCCTCGAAAAGTCAGTTCCCTCCTAATCTTACCAAAGCACTCCGAGTGCGTTGGCAATGTCCATTTTGCTCTCTTAGTTCATGGTGACTTAACCCTAACCCTAAGTGGAATTTTCCTCCTATGGGATTTTCCCATGTATTTTACCAGGAAAAATAGATAGCGCAGACTACAAAGCTCAGTGCCCTACTAACCATGCCATAGCACTCCGAATGTGTTGCCAATGTCCATTTTTCTCTATTAGTTCATGGTGCCCTAACCCTAACTCTAAGTGGAATTTTCCTCCTATGGGATTTTCACATGTATTTTACCAAGAAACATAGATAGGGCAGGCTAAAAATGTCAGGACCCTCTTAACCATACCCAAGCACTCCGCGTTTGTTGGCGATGTTCATTTTGCTCTACAAGTTCATGGTAACGTAACCCTAACCCTAATTGGAATTTTCCTCCTATGGGATTTACCCATGGATTTTACCAGGAAACATAGATAGCGCAGGCTAGAAAGCTTAGTGCCCTCCTAACCATACCCAAACACACCGAGTTTGTTGGCAATATTCATTTTGCTCTATGAGTTCATGGTAACCTAACCCTAACCCTAAATGGAATTTTCCTCCTATGGGATTTTCCCATGTATTTTACCCGAAAACATAGATAGGGCAGCCTAGAAAAGTCAGTTCCCTCCTAACCATAACCAAGCACTGTGAGTATGCTGGCGATGTCCATTTTGCTCTATGAGTTCATGGTGCTCTAACCCTAACCCTAAGTGGAATTTTCCTCCTATGGGATTTTCCCATGTATTTTACCAGGAAACATAGATAGTGCAGGCTAGCAAAGTCAGTGCCCTCCTAACCATACCCAAGCACTCCGAGTTTGTTGGCGATGTTCATTTTGCTCTACGAGTTCATGGTAACCTAACCCTAACCCTAAGTGAAATTTTCCTCCTATCGTATTTTCCTATGTATTTTACCAGGAAACATAGATAGCGCAGGCTAGAAAGCTCAGTGCCCTCCTAACCATACCCAAGCACTCCGAGTTTGTTGGCGATGTTCATTTTGCTCTACGAGTTGATGGTAACCTATCACTAACCCTAAATGGAATTTTCCTCCTATGGGATTTTCCCATGTATTTTACCCGAATACATAGATAGCGCAGGCTAGAAAAGTCAGTGCCCTCCTAACCATACCCAAGCACTCCGAGTTTGTTGGTGATATTCATTTTGCTCTACGAGTTCATGGTAACGTAACCCTAACCGTAAGTGGAATTTTCCTACTATGGGATTTTCCCATGTATTTTACCAGGAAACATAGATAGCGCAGGCTAGAAAAGTCAGTGCCCTCCTAACTATACCCAACAATAGGAGTTTGTTTGCAATGTTCATTTTTCTCTATGAGTTTATGGTGACCTAACCCTAAGCCTAAGTGGAATTATCCTCAAATGGGATTTTTCCATTTATTTCACCAGAAAACATAGATAGCGCAGCCTAGAAAAGTCAGTTCCCTCCTAACCTTACCAAAGCACTCCGAGTGCGTTGGCAATGTTCATTTTGCTTTCTTATTTCATGGTGACTTAACCCTACCCCTAAGTGGAATTTTCCTCATATAGGATTTTCCCATGTATTTTACCAGGAAACATAGATAGGGCAGGCCAGAAAGGTCAGTCCCCTCCTAACCATACCCAAGCACTCTGAGTTTGTTGGCGATGTACATTTTGCTCTACGAGTTCATGCAAACCTAACCCTAACCCTAAGTGGAATTTTCCTCCAAAGGGATTTTCGCATGTATTTTACCAGGAAACATAGATAGTGCAGCCTAGAAAAGTCAGTGCCCTCCTAAGCATACCCAGGCACTGTGAGTAATTTGGCGATGTCCATTTTACTCTACGGGTTTATGGTCACCTAACTCTAACATTAATTGGAATTTTGCTCCAATGGGATTTTCCCATGTATTTTATCAGGAAACATAGATAGGGCAGCCTAGAAAAGTCAGTTCGCTCATCACCATTCTAAAGCACTCCGAGTGTGTTGGCAATGTCCATTTTGCTCTATAATTTCATGGTGCCCTAACCCTAACTCTAAGTGGAATTTTCCTCCAATGGGATTTTCTCATGTATTTTACCAGGAAACATAGATAGCGCAGGCTAAAAAGGTCAGGTCCCTGTTAACCATGCCCAAGTACTCCGAGTGTGTTGCCAATGTCCATTTTGCTCTACAAGTTCATGGTGCCCTAACTCTAACCCTAAGTGGAATTTTTCTCCTATGAGATTTTCCCATGTATTTTACCAGGAAACATAGATAGTGCAGGCTAGAAATCTCAGTGCCCTGCTAACCATACCATAGCACTCCGAATGTGTTGCCAATGTCCATTTTGCCCTCTTAGTTCATGGTGACGTAACCCTAATCCTAAGTGGAATTTTCCTCCTATGGGATTTTCCCTTGGATTTTTCCAGGAAACATAGATAGGGCACACTAGAAAAGTCAGTTCCCTCCTAACCATACCCAAGCACTCCGAGTTTGTTGGCGATGTTCATTTTGCTCTACGAGTCCATGGTAACCTATCCCTAACCCTACGTGGAATTTTCCTCCTATGGGATTTTTCCATGTATTGTACCAGGAAACATAGATAGCGCAGGCGAGAAAGGTCAGTGCTTCTAACCATACCCAAGAACTCCGAGTTTGTTGGCGATGTTCATTTTTGCTCTACATGTTCATGCTAAACTAACTCTAAAATTAAGTGGAATTTTGCTCCACTGGGATTTTCCCATGTATTTTACCATGAAACCTAAATAGCGCAGTCTAGAAAGGTCAGTGCCCTCCTAACTATACCCAAACACTACGAGTTTGTTGGCAATGTTAATTTTTCTCTATGGGTTTATGGTGACCTAACCCTAAGCCTAAGTTGAATATTACTCAAATGGGATCTTTCCATGTATTTTACCAGAAAACATAGATAGGGCAGCCTAGAAAAGTAAGTTCCCTCCTAACTATACCAGAGCACTCTGAGTGTGCTGGCAATTTCCATTTTGCTCTATGAGTTCATGATGCCCTAACCCTAACTCTAAATGGAATTTTCCTCCAATGGGATTTTCCCATGTATTTTACCAGGAAACATAGATAGGGCAGCCTAGCAAAATCAGTCCCTGCTAACCATACCAAAGCACTCCGAGTGTGTTGGCAATGTCCATTTTGCTCTATTAGTTCATGGTGACCTAACCCTAACCATAAGTGGAATTTTCCTCCTATGGGATTTTCCCATGTATTTTACCAGGGAAAATAGCGCAGGCTAGAAAGGTCAGTGCCCTCCTAACCATACCCAAGCACTCCGAGTTTGTTGGCGATGTTCATTTTGCTCTACAAGTTCATGGTAACCAAACCCTAACTCTAAGTGGAATTTTCCTCCAATGGGATTTTCCCATATATTTTACCAGGAAACATAGATAATGCAGGCTAGAAAAGTCAGTGCCCTCCTAACCATACCAATGCACTCCGAGTTTGTTGGCGATGTTCATTTTGCTCTACGGGTTCATGGTAACCTAACATTAACCCTAAGTGGAATTTTCCTTCTATGGGATTTTCCCATGTATTTTACCAGGAAACATAGATAGTGCAGGCTAGCAAAGTCAGTGCCCTCCTAACCATAACCAAGCACTCCGAGTTTGTTGGCAATGTTCATTTTGCTCTACGAGTTCATGGTAACGTAACCCTAACCCTAAGTGAAATTTTCCTCCTATCGTATTTTCCCATGTATTTTACCAGGAAACATAGATAGGGCAGGCCAGAGAGGTCTGTGCCCTCCTAACCATAAACAAGCACTCCGAGTGTGTTGGCGATGTTCATTTTCCTCTACGAGTTCATGGTAACCTAACATTAACCCTAAGTGGAATTTTCCTTCTATGGGATTTTCCCCTGTATTTTACCAGGAAACATAGATAGTGCAGGCTAGCAAAGTCAGTGCCCTCCTAACCATACCCAAGCACTCCGAGTTTGTTGGCGATGTTCATTTTGCTCTTCGACTTCATGGTAACGTAACCCTAACCCTAAGTGGAATTTTCCTCCTATGGGATTTTCACATGTATCTTACCAGGAAACATAGATAGTGCAGGCTAGAAAGCTTAGTGCCCTGCTAACCATACCATAGCACTCCAAATATGTTGCCAATGTCCATTTTGCTCTATTAGTTCATCGTGCCCTAACCCTAACTCTAAGTGGAATTTTCCTCCAATGGGATTTTCCCATTATATTTTACCAGGAAACATAGATAGGGCAGCCTAGAAAAGTCAGTTCCCTCCTAACCATACCAAAGCACTCCGAGTGTGTTGGCAATGTACATTTTGCTCTCTTAGTTCATGGTGACTTAACCCAAACCCTAAGTGGAATTTTCCTCCTATGGGATTTTCCCATGTATTTTACCAGGAAACCTATATAGCGCAGGCTATAAAGGTCAGTGCTCTCCTAACCATACCCAAGCACTCCAAGTTTGTTGGCGATGTACATTTTGCTCTATGAGTTCATGGTAACCTAACCCTAACTCTAAGTGGAATTTTCCTCCTATGGGATTTTCCCATGTATTTTACCATGGAACCTAAATAGCGCAGGCTAGAAAGGTCAGTGCCCTCCTAACTATCCCCAAACAATACGATAGGCGATGCCCTATCTATGTTTCCTGGTAAAATACATGTGAAAATCCCATAGGAGGAAAATTCCACTTAGAGTTAGGGTTAGGGCACCATGAACTAATAGAGCAAAACCCTAACCCTAAGTGGAATTTTCCTCCTGTAGGATTTTCCCATATATTTTACCAGGAAACATAGATAGCGCAGACTAGAAAGCTCCATCCCCTCCTAACCATACCCAATCACTCTGAGTTTGTTGGCGATGTTCATTTTGCTCTACGAGTTCATGCTAACCTAACCCTCACCCTAAGTGGAATTTTCCTCCAAAGGGATTTTCGCATGTATTTTACTAGGAAACCTAGATAGGGCAGCCTAGAAAAGTCATTGCCTTCCTAACCATACCCAAGGACTGTGAGTATGTTGGCAATGTCCATTTTGCTCTCTTAGTTCATGGTGACTTAACCCTAACGCTAAGTGGAATTTTCCTCCTATAGGATTTTCCCATGTATTTTACCAGGAAACATAGATAGGACAGGCTAGAAAGGTCAGTGCCCTCCTAACAATACCGAAGCACTCCGAATGTGTTGCCAATGTCCATTTTGCTCTATTAGTTCACGGTGCCCTAACCCTAACTCTAAGTGGAATATTCCTCCAATGGGATTTTCCCATATATTTTACCAGGAAACATAGATAGGGCAGCCTAGAAAAGTCAGTTCCCTCCTAACTATACCAAAGCAATCCGAGTGTGTTGGCAATGTCTATTTTGCTCTCTTAGTTCATGGTGACTTAACCCTAACCCTAAGTGGAATTTTCCTCCTATGGGTTTTTCCCATGCATTTTTCCAGGAAACATAGATAGAGCAGGCTAAAAACGTCAGTTCCCTCCTAACCATACCCAAGCTCTCCGAGTTTGTTGGCGATGTTCATTTTGCTCTACGAGTTCATGGTAACCTAACCCTAATCCTACGTGGAATTTTCCTCCTATGGGATTTTCCCATGTAATTTACCAGGAAACATAGATTGCGCAGGCGAGAAAGGTCATTGCCCTCCTAACCATACCCAAGCACTCCAAGTTTGTTGGCGATGTTCACTTTGCTCTATGACTTCATGGTAACGTAACCCTAACCCTAAGTGGAATTTTCCTCCTATGGGATTTTCCCATGTATTTTACCAGGAAACATATATAGCGCAGGCTAGAAAGGGCATTGCCCTCCTAACCATACCCAAGCACTTCGAGTTTGTTGGCGATGTTCATTTTGCTCTATGAGTTCATGGTAACGTAACCCTAATTCTAAGTGGAATTTTCCTCCTATGGTATTTTCCCATGTATTTTACCAGGAAACATAGACAGCGCAGGCTAGAAAGATCAGTGCCCTCCTAACTATACCCAAAAATACAAGTGTGTTGGCAATGTTCATTTTTCTCTATTAGTTTATGGTGACCTAAACCTAAGCCTAAGTGGAATTTTCCTCAAATTGGATTTTTCCATGTATTTTACCAGAAAACATAGATAGCGCAGCCTAGAACAGTCAGTTCCCTGCTAATCATACCAAAGCACTCCGAATGTGTTGCCAATGTCCATTTTCCTCTATTAGTTCATGGTGCCCTAAGCCTAACTCAAAGTGGACTTTTCCTCCAATGGGATTTTCCCATATATTTTACCAGGAAACATAGATAGGGCAGCCTAGAAAAGTCAGTTCCCTCCTAACCATACCAAAGCTCTCCGAGTGTGTTGGCAATGTTGATTTTGCTCTCTTAGTTCATGGTGACTTAACCCTAACCCTAAGTGGAATTTTCCTCCTGTAGGATTTTCCCATATATTTTACCAGGAAACATAGATAGCGCAGACTAGAAAGCTCCGTCCCCTCCTAACCATACCCAATCACTCTGAGTTTGTTGGCGATGTTCATTTTGCTCTATGACTTAATGGTAACGTAACCCTAACCCTAAGTGGAATTTTCCTCCTATAGGGATTTTCCCATGGATTTTACCAGGAAACATAGATAGGGCAGGCTAGAAAGGTCAGTGCCCTCCTAACAATACTGAAGCACTCCGAATGTGTTGCCAATGTCCATTTTGCTCTATTAGTTCATGGTGCCCTAACCCTAACTCTAAGTGGAATATTCCTCCAATGGGATTTTCCCATATATTTTACCAGGAAACATAGATAGGGCAGCCTAGAACAGTCAGTTCCCTGCTAATCATACCAAAGCACTCCGAATGTGTTGCCAATGTCCATTTTCCTCTATTAGTTCATGGTGCCCTAAGCCTAACTCAAAGTGGAATTTTCCTCCAATGGGATTTTCCCATATATTTTACCAGGAAACATAGATAGGGCAGCCTAGAAAAGTCAGTTCCCTCCTAACCATACCAAAGCTCTCCGAGTGTGTTGGCAATGTTGATTTTGCTCTCTTAGTTCATGGTGACTTAACCCTAACCCTAAGTGGAATTTTCCTCCTGTAGGATTTTCCCATATATTTTACCAGGAAACATAGATAGCGCAGACTAGAAAGCTGCGTCCCCTCCTAACCATACCCAATCACTCTGAGTTTGTTGGCGATGTTCATTTTGCTCTACGAGTTCATGCTAACCTAACCCTCACCCTAAGTGGAATTTTCCTCCAAAGGGATTTTCGCATGTATTTTACTACGAAACCTAGATAGGGCAGCCTAGAAAAGTCATTGCCTTCCTAACTATACCAAAGCACTCCGAGTGTGTTGGCAATGTCTATTTTGCTCTCTTAGTTCATGGTGACTTAACCCTAACCCTAAGTGGAATTTTCCTCCTATGGGTTTTTCCCATGTATTTTCCAGGAAACATAGATAGAGCAGGCTAAAAACGTCAGTTCCCTCCTAACCATACCCAAGCTCTCCGAGTTTGTTGGCGATGTTCATTTTGCTCTACGAGTTCATGGTAACCTAACCCTAATCCTACGTGGAATTTTCCTCCTATGGGATATTCCCATGTAATTTTCCAGGAAACATAGATTGCGCAGGCAAGAAAGGTCATTGCCCTCCTAACCATACCCAAGCACTCCAAATTTGTTGGCGATGTTCATTTTGCTCTATGACTTCATGGTAACGTAACCCTAACCCTAAGTGGAATTTTCCTCCAATGGGATTTTCCCATTATATTTTACCAGGAAACATAGATAGGGCAGCCTAGAAAAGTCAGTTCCCTCCTAACCATACCAAAGCACTCCGAGTGTGTTGGCAATGTCCATTTTGCTCTCTTAGTTCATGGAGACTTAATCCTAACCCTAAGTGGAATTTTCCTCCTCTAGGATTTTCCCATGTATTTTACCAGGAAACCTATATAACGCAGGCTATAAAGGTCAGTGCTCTCCTAACCATACCCAAGCACTCCAAATTTGTTGGCGATGTTCATTTTGCTCTATGACTTTATGGTAACGTAACCCTAACCCTAAGTGGAATTTTCCTCCTATAGGATTTTCCCATGTATTTTACCAGGAAACATAGATAGGGCAGGCTAGAAAGGTCAGTGCCCTCCTAACAATACCGAAGCACTCCGAATGTGTTGCCAATGTCCATTTTGCTCTATTAGTTCACGGTGCCCTAACCCTAACTCTAAGTGGAATATTCCTCCAATGGATTTTCCCATATATTTTACCAGGAAACATAGATAGGGCAGCCTAGAAAAGTCAGTTCCCTCCTAACCATACCAAAGCTCTCCGAGTGTGTTGGCAATGTTGATTTTGCTCTCTTAGTTCATGGTGACTTAACCCTAACCCTAAGTGGAATTTTCCTCCTGTAGGATTTTCCCATATATTTTACCAGGAAACATAGATAGCGCAGACTAGAAAGCTGCGTCCCCTCCTAACCATACCCAATCACTCTGAGTTTGTTGGCGATGTTCATTTTGCTCTACGAGTTCATGCTAACCTAACCCTCACCCTAAGTGGAATTTTCCTCCAAAGGGATTTTCGCATGTATTTTACTAGGAAACCTAGATAGGGCAGCCTAGAAAAGTCATTGCCTTCCTAACTATACCAAAGCACTCCGAGTGTGTTGGCAATGTCTATTTTGCTCTCTTAGTTCATGGTGACTTAACCCTAACCCTAAGTGGAATTTTCCTCCTCTGGGTTTTTCCCATGTTTTTTGCCAGGAAACATAGATAGAGCAGGCTAAAAACGTCAGTTCCCTCCTAACCATACCCAAGCTCTCCGAGTTTGTTGGCGATGTTCATTTTGCTCTACGAGTTCATGGTAACCTAACCCTAATCCTACGTGGAATTTTCCTCCTATGGGATTTTCCCATGTAATTTACCAGGAAACATAGATTGCGCAGGCGAGAAAGGTCATTGCCCTCCTAACCATACCCAAGCACTCCAAGTTTGTTGGCGATGTTCACTTTGCTCTATGACTTCATGGTAACGTAACCCTAACCCTAAGTGGAATTTTCCTCCTATGGGATTTTCCCATGTATTTTACCAGGAAACATATATAGCGCAGGCTAGAAAGGGCATTGCCCTCCTAACCATACCCAAGCACTTCGAGTTTGTTGGCGATGTTCATTTTGCTCTATGAGTTCATGGTAACGTAACCCTAACCCTAAGTGGAATTTTCCTCCTATGGTATTTTCCCATGTATTTTACTAGGAAACATAGATCTCGAAGGCTAGAAAGGTCAGTGCCCTCCTAACTATACCCAACAATACTAGTTTGTTGGCAATGTTCATTTTTCTCTATGAGTTTATGGTAACCTAACCCTAAGCCTAAGTTGAACTTTCATCCAATGGGATTTTCCCATGTATTTCACAAGGAAACATAGATAGGGCAGCCTAGAAAAGTCAGTTCCGTCATAACAATACCCAAGCACTGTGAGTATGTTGGTGATGTCCATTTTGCTCTATGGGTTTATGGTCACCTAACTCTAACATTAAGTGGAATTTTCCTCCAATGGGATTTTCCCATATATTTTACCAGGAAACATAGATAGGGTAGCCTCCAAAAGTCAGTTCCCTCCTAATCTTACCAAAGCACTCCGAGTGCGTTGGCAATGTCCATTTTGCTCTCTTAGTTCATGGTAACTTAACCCTAACCCTAAGTGGAATTTTCCTCCTATGGGATTTTCCCATGTATTTTACCAGGAAACATAGATAGCGCAGACTAGAAAGCTCAGTGCCCTACTAACCATACCATAGCACTCCGAATGTGTTGCCAATGTCCATTTTTCTCTATTAGTTCATGGCGCCCTAACCCTAACTCTAAGTGGAATTTTCCTCCTAGTGCAGGCGAGAAAGGTCAGAGCTTCTAACCATACCCAGGAACTCTGAGTTTGTTCGCGATGTTCATTTTTGCTCTACGTGTTCATGGTAAAGTAACTCTAACATTAAGTGGAATTTTGCTCCAATGGGATTTTCCCATGTATTTTACTATGAAACTAAATAGCGCAGGCTAGAAAGGTCAGTGCCCTCCTAACTATCCCCAAACAAAACGAGTTTGTTGGCAATGTTCATTTTTGTCTATGAGTTTATGGTGACTTAACCCTAATCCTACGTGGAATTTTCCTCCAATGGGATTTTCCCATGTATTTTACCAGGAAATATAGATAGGGCAGCCTAGAAAAGTCAGTTCTCTCCTAACCATACCAAAGCACTCCGAGTGTGTTGGCAATGTCCATTTTGGTCTACAAGTTCATGGTAACCTAACCCTAACCCTAAGTGGAATTTTCCTCCTATAGGATTTTCCCCTGTATTTTACCAGGAAACATCGATAGGGCAGCCTAGAAAAGTCAGTTCCCTCCTAACCAGACCAAAGCACTCCGAGTGTGTTGGCAATGTCCATTTTGCTCTCTTAGTTCATGGTAACCTAACCCTAACCCTAAGTGGAATTTTCCTCCTATGGGATTTTCCCATGTATTTTACCAGGAAACATAGATAGGGCAGCCTAGAAAAGTCAGTTCCCTCCTAACCATACCAAAGCACTCCGAGTGTGTTGGCAATGTCCATTTTGCTCTCTTAGTTCATGGAGACTTAATCCTAACCCTAAGTGGAATTTTCCTCCTCTAGGATTTTCCCATGTATTTTACCAGGAAACCTATATAACGCAGGCTATAAAGGTCAGTGCTCTCCTAACCATACCCAAGCACTCCAAGTTTGTTGGCGATGTTCATTTTGCTCTATGAGTTCATGGTAACCTAACCCTAACCCTAAGTGGAATTTTCCTCCTATGGGATTTTCCCCTGTATTTTACCAGGAAATATAGATAGCGCAGGCTAGAAAGGTCAGTGCCCTCCTAACCATAGTGCAGGCGAGAAAGGTCAGAGCTTCTAACCATACCCAGGAACTCTAAGTTTGTTCGCGATGTTCATTTTTGCTCTACATGTTCATGGTAAACTAACTCTAACATTAAGTGGAATTTTGCTCCAATGGGATTTTCCCATGTATTTTACCATGAAACCTAAATAGCGCAGGCTAGAAAGGTCAGTGCCCTCCTAACTATCCCCAAACAATACGAGTTTGTTGGCAATGTTCATTTTTCTCTATGAGTTTATGGTGACCTAACCCTAAGCCTAATATGAATTTTCCTCCAATGGGATTTTCCCATGTATTTTACCAGGAAATATAGATAGGGCAGCCTAGAAAAGTCAGTTCCCTCCTAACCATACCAAAGCATTCCGAGTGTGTTGGCAATATCCATTTTGGTCTACAAGTTCATGGTAACCTAACCCTAACCCTAAGTGGAATTTTCCTCCTATAGGATTTTCCCCTGTATTTTACCAGGAAACATCGATAGGGCAGCCTAGAAAAGTCAGTTCCCTCCTAACCAGACCAAAGCACTCCGAGTGTGTTGGCAATGTCCATTTTGCTCTCTTAGTTCATGGTGACTTAACCCTAACCCTAAGTGGAATTTTCCTCCTATGGGTTTTTCCCATGTATTTTGCCAGGAAACATAGATAGAGCAGGCTAAAAACGTCAGTTCCCTCCTAACCATACCCAAGCACTCCGAGTTTGTGGGCGATGTTCATTTTGCTCTACGAGTTCATGGTAACCTAACTCTAAGATTAAGTGGAATTTTGCTCCAATGGTATTTTCCCATGTATTTTACCATTAAACCTAAATAGCGCAGGCTAGAAAGGTCAGTGCCCTCCTAACTATCCCCAAACAATACGAGTTTGTTGGCAATGTCCATTTTGTTCTATGAGTTCATGGTGCCCTAACCCTAACTCTAAGTGGAATTTTCCTCCTATGGGATTTTCTCATGACTTTTACCCGAAAACATAAATAGTGCAGGCTAGAAAAGTCAGTGCCCTCCTAACCATACCGAAGCACTCCGAGTTTTTTGGTGATATTCATTTTGCTCTACGACTTCATGGTAACGTAACCCTAACCCTAAGTGGAATTTTCCTCCTATGGGATTTTCCCCTGTATTTTACCAGGAAAGATCGATAGGGCAGCCTAGAAAAGTCAGTTCCCTCCTAACCAGACCAAAGCACTTCGAGTGTGTTGGCAATGTCCATTTTGCTCTCTTAGTTCATGGTAACCTAACCCTAACGCTAAGTGGAATTTTCCTCCTATGGGATTTTCCCATGTATTTTACCAGGAAACATAGATAGGGCAGCCTAGAAAAGTCAGTTCCCTCCTAACCATACCAAAGCACTCCGAGTGTGTTGGCAATGTCCATTTTGCTCTCTTAGTTCATGGCGACTTAATCCTAACCCTAAGTGGAATTTTCCTCCTCTAGGATTTTCCCATGTATTTTACCAGGAAACCTATATAACGCAGGCTATAAAGGTCAGTGCTCTCCTAACCATACCCAAGCACTCCAAGTTTGTTGGCGATGTTCATTTTGCTCTATGAGTTCATGGTAACCTAACCCTAACCCTAAGTGGAATTTTCCTCCTATGGGATTTTCCCCTGTATTTTACCAGGAAATATAGATAGCGCAGGCTAGAAAGGTCAGTGCCCTCCTAACCATAGTGCAGGCGAGAAAGGTCAGAGCTTCTAACCATACCCAGGAACTCTGAGTTTGTTCGCGATGTTCATTTTTGCTCTACGTGTTCATGGTAAACTAACTCTAACATTAAGTGGAATTTTGCTCCAATGGGATTTTCCCATGTATTTTACCATGAAACCTAAATAGCGCAGGCTAGAAAGGTCAGTGCCCTCCTAACTATCCCCAAACAATACGAGTTTGTTGGCAATGTTCATTTTTCTCTATGAGTTTATGGTGACCTAACCCTAAGCCTAATATGAATTTTCCTCCAATGGGATTTTCCCATGTATTTTACCAGGAAATATAGATAGGGCAGCCTAGAAAAGTCAGTTCCCTCCTAACCATACCAAAGCATTCCGAGTGTGTTGGCAATGTCCATTTTGGTCTACAAGTTCATGGTAACCTAACCCTAACCCTAAGTGGAATTTTCCTCCTATAGGATTTTCCCCTGTATTTTACCAGGAAACATCGATAGGGCAGCCTAGAAAAGTCAGTTCCCTCCTAACCAGACCAAAGCACTCCGAGTGTGTTGGCAATGTCCATTTTGCTCTCTTAGTTCATGGTAACCTAACCCTAACCCTAAGTGGAATTTTCCTCCTATGGGATTTTCCCATGTATTTTACCAGGAAACATAGATAGCGCAGGCTAGAAAAGTCAGTGCCCTCGTAACCATACCCAAGCACTCCGGGTTTGTTGGCGATGTTCATTTTGCTCTACGAGTTCATGGTAATGTAACCCTAACCCTAAGTAGAATTTTCCTCCTATGGTATTTTCCTATGTATTTTACCAGGAAACATAGATAGCGTAGCCTAGAAAAGTCAGTTCCCTCCTAACCATACCAAAGCACTCCGAATGTGTTTCCAATGTCCATTTTGCTCTATTAGTACATGGTGCCCTAACCCTAACTCTAAGTGTAATTTTCCTCCAATGGGATTTTCCCATATATTTTACCAGGAAACATAGATAGGGCAGCCTAGAAAAGTCAGTTCCCTCCTAACAATACCAAAGCTCTCCGAGTGTGTTGGCAATGTCCATTTTGCTCTCTTAGCTCATGGCGACTTAACCCTAACCCTAAGTGGAATTTTCCTCCTATAGGATTTTCCCATGTATTTTACCAGGAAACATAGATAGGGCAGGCTAGAAAAGTCAGTGCCCTCCTAACTATAGCCAATTACTGTGAGTTTGTTGATGTCCATTTTGCTCTATTAGTTCATGGTGCCCTAACCCTAACTCTAAGTGCAATTTTCCTCCTATGGGATTTTCACATGTATTTTATCAGGAAACATAGATAGCGCAGGCTAGAAAGCTCAGTGCCCTCCTAACCATACCATAGCACTCCGAATGTGTTGCCAATGTCCATTTTGCTCTATTAGTTCATGGTGCCCTAACCCTAACCCTAAATGGAATTTTACTCCTAAGGGATTTTCCCATGTATTTTACCAGGAAACATAGATAGAGCAGGCTAAAAAGGTCAGGACCCTCTTAACCATACCCAAGGACTCCGAGTTTGTTGATGTCCATTTTGCTCTATTAGTTCATGGTGCCCTAACCCTAACTCTAAGTGCAATTTTCCTCCTATGGGATTTTCCCATCTATTTTTCCAGGAAACATTGATAGAGCAGGCTAAAAAGGTCAGGACCCTCTTAACCATACCCAAGCACTCCGAGTTTGTTGGCGATCTTCATTTTGCTCTACGAGTTCATGACAACGTAACCCTAAGTGGAATTTTCCTTCTATGGGATTTTCCCATGTATTTTACCAGGAAACATAGATAGCGCAGGCTAGAAAGGTCTGTGCCCTCCTAACCATACCCAAGCACTCTGAGTTTGTTGGCGATGTTCATTTTGCTCCACAGGTTCATGGTAACCTAACCCTAACCCTAAGTGGAAATTTCCTCCTATGGGATTTTCCCATGTATTTTACCAGGAAACATAGATAGTGCAGGCTAGAAAGGTCAGTGCCCTCCTAACTATACCCAAGCACTGTGAGTATGGTGGCGATGTCCATTTTGCTCTACGGGTTTATGGTCACCTAAATCTAACATTAAGTGGAATTTTGCTCCAATGGGATTTTCCCATATATTTTATCAGGAAACATAGAAAGGGCAGCCTAGAAAAGTCAGTTCTCTCCTCACCATACTAAAGCACTCCGAGTGTGTTGGCAATGTCCATTTTGCTCTACGAGTTCATGGTAATGTAACCCTAACCCTAAGTAGAATTTTCCTGCTATGGTATTTTCCTATGTATTTTACCAGGAAACATAGATAGCGCAGCCTAGAAAAGTCAGTTCCCTCCTAACCATACCAAAGCACTCCGAATGTGTTTCCAATGTCCATTTTGCTCTATTAGTACATGGTGCCCTAACCCTAACTCTAAGTGGAATTTTCCTCCAATGGGATTTTCACATATATTTTACCAGGAAACATAGATAGGGCAGCCTAGAAAAGTCAGTTCCCTCCTAACAATACCAAAGCTCTCCGAGTGTGTTGGCAATGTCCATTTTGCTCTCTTAGTTCATGGCGACTTAACCCTAACACTAAGTTTAATTTTCCTCCTATAGGATTTTCCCATGTATTTTACCAGGAAACATAGATAGGGCAGGCTAGAAAAGTCAGTGCCCTCCTAACTATACCCAATTACTGTGAGTTTGTTGATGTCCATTTTGCTCTATTAGTTCATGGTGCCCTAACCCTAACTCTAAGTGCAATTTTCCTCCTATGGGATTTTCACATGTATTTTATCAGGAAACATAGATAGCGCAGGCTAGAAAGCTCAGTGCCCTCCTAACCATACCATAGCACTCCGAATGTGTTGCCAATGTCCATTTTCCTCTCTTAGTTCATGGTGACTTAACCCTAACTCTAAGTGCAATTTTCCTCTTATGGGATTTTCCCATGTATTTTTCCAGGAAACATTGATAGAGCAGGCTAAAAAGGTCAGGACCCTCTTAACCATACCCAAGCACTCCGAGTTTGTTGGCGATGTTCATTTTGCTCTACGAGTTCATGACAACGTAACCCTAACCCTAAGTGGAATTTTCCTCCTATGGGATTTTCCCATGGATTTTACCAGGAAACATAGATAGCATAGGCTAGAAAGCTCAGTGCCCTCCTAACCATACCATAGCACTCCAAATGTGTTGGAAATGTCCATTTTCCTCTCTTAGTTCATGGTGACTTAACCCTAACCATAAGTGGAATTTTCCTACTATGGGATTTTCCCATGTATTTTTCCAGGAAACATTGATAGAGCAGGCTAAAAAGGTCAGGACCCTCTTAACCATACCCAAGCACTCCGAGTTTGTTGGCGATGTTCATTTTGCTCTACGAGTTCATGACAACGTAACCCTAAGTGGAATTTTCCTTCTATGGGATTTTCCCATGTATTTTACCAGGAAACATAGATAGGGCAGCCTAGAAAAGTCAGTTCCCTCCTAACCATACCAAAGCACTCCGAGTGTGTTGGCAATGTCCATTTTGCTCTCTTAGTTCATGGTGACTTAACCCAAACCCTAAGTGGAATTTTCCTCCTATGGGATTTTCCCATGTATTTTACCAGGAAACCTATATAGCGCAGGCTATAAAGGTCAGTGCTCTCCTAACCATACCCAAGCACTCCAAGTTTGTTGGCGATGTTCATTTTGCTCTATGAGTTCATGGTAACCTAACCCTAACCCTAAGTGGAATTTTCCTCCTATGGGATTTTCCCCTGTATTTTACCAGGAAATATAGATATCGCAGGCTAGAAAGGTCAGTGCCCTCCTAACCATAGTGCAGGCGAGAAAGGTCAGAGCTTCTAACCATACCCAGGAAGTCTGAGTTTGTTCGCGATGTTCATTTTTGCTCTACGTGTTCATGGTAAACTAACTCTAACATTAAGTGGAATTTTGCTCCAATGGGATTTTCCCATGTATTTTACTATGAAACTAAATAGCGCAGGCTAGAAAGGTCAGTGCCCTCCTAACTATCCCCAAACAAAAGGAGTTTGTTGGCAATGTTCATTTTTGTCTATGAGTTTATGGTGACTTAACCCTAATCCTACGTGGAATTTTCCTCCAATGGGATTTTCCCATGTATTTTACCAGGAAATATAGATAGGGCAGGCTAGAAAAGTCAGTTCTCTCCTAACCATACCAAAGCACTCCGAGTGTGTTGGCAATGTCCATTTTGGTCTACAAGTTCATGGTAACCTAACCCTAACCCTAAGTGGAATTTTCCTCCTATGGGATTTTCCCCTGTATTTTACCAGGAAAGATCGATAGGGCAGCCTAGAAAAGTCAGTTCCCTCCTAACCAGACCAAAGCACTTCGAGTGTGTTGGCAATGTCCATTTTGCTCTCTTAGTTCATGGTAACCTAACCCTAACCCTAAGTGGAATTTTCCTCCTATGGGATTTTCCCATGTATTTTACCAGGAAACATAGATAGGGCAGCCTAGAAAAGTCAGTTCCCTCCTAACCATACCCAAGCACTCCAAGTTTGTTGGCGATGTTCATTTTGCTCTATGAGTTCATGGTAACCTAACCCTAACCCTAAGTGGAATTTTCCTCCTATGGGATTTCCCCCTGTATTTTACCAGGAAATATAGATAGCGCAGGCTAGAAAGGTCAGTGCCCTCCTAACCATAGTGCAGGCGAGAAAGGTCAGAGCTTCTAACCATACCCAGGAACTCTGAGTTTGTTCGCGATGTTCATTTTTGCTCTACGTGTTCATGGTAAACTAACTGTAACATTAAGTGGAATTTTGCTCCAATTGGATTTTCCCATGTATTTTACCCTGAAACCTAAATAGCGCAGGCTAGAAAGGTCAGTGCCCTCCTAACTATCCCCAAACAATACGAGTTTGTTGGCAATGTTCATTTTTCTCTATGAGTTTATGGTGACCTAACCCTAAGCCTAATTTGAATTTTCCTCCAATGGGATTTTCCCATGTATTTTACCAGGAAATATAGATAGGGCAGCCTAGAAAAGTCAGTTCCCTCCTAACCATACCAAAGCATTCCGAGTGTGTTGGCAATGTCCATTTTGGTCTACAAGTTCATGGTAACCTAACCCTAACCCTAAGTGGAATTTTCCTCCTATGGGATTTTCCCATGTATTTTACCAGGAAACATAGATAGCGCAGGCTAGAAAAGTCAGTGCCCTCGTAACCATACCCAAGCACTCCGGGTTTGTTGGCGATGTTCATTTTGCTCTACGAGTTCATGGTAATGTAACCCTAACCCTAAGTAGAATTTTCCTCCTATGGTATTTTCCTATGTATTTTACCAGGAAACATAGATAGCGTAGCCTAGAAAAGTCAGTTCCCTCCTAACCATACCAAAGCACTCCGAATGTGTTTCCAATGTCCATTTTGCTCTATTAGTACATGGTGCCCTAACCCTAACTCTAAGTGTAATTTTCCTCCAATGGGATTTTCCCATATATTTTACCAGGAAACATAGATAGGGCAGCCTAGAAAAGTCAGTTCCCTCCTAACAATACCAAAGCTCTCCGAGTGTGTTGGCAATGTCCATTTTGCTCTCTTAGTTCATGGTGACTTAACCCTAACCCTAAGTGGAATTTTCCTCCTATAGGATTTTCCCATGTATTTTACCAGGAAACATAGATAGGGCAGGATAGAAAAATCAGTGCCCTCCTAACTATACCCAATTACTGTGAGTTTGTTGATGTCCATTTTGCTCTATTAGTTCATGGTGCCCTAACCCTAACTCTAAGTGCAATATTCCTCCTATGGGATTTTCACATGTATTTTATCAGGAAACATAGATAGCGCAGGCTAGAAAGCTCAGTGCCCTCCTAACCATACCATAGCACTCCGAATGTGTTGCCAATGTCCATTTTGCTCTCTTAGTTCATGGTAACCTAACCCTAACCCTAAGTGGAATTTTCCTCCTATGGGATTTTCCCATGTATTTTACCAGGAAACATAGATAGCGCAGGCTAGAAAAGTCAGTGCCCTCGTAACCATACCCAAGCACTCCGGGTTTGTTGGCGATGTTCATTTTGCTCTACGAGTTCATGGTAATGTAACCCTAACCCTAAGTAGAATTTTCCTCCTATGGTATTTTCCTATGTATTTTACCAGGAAACATAGATAGCGCAGCCTAGAAAAGTCAGTTCCCTCCTAACCATACCAAAGCACTCCGAATGTGTTTCCAATGTCCATTTTGCTCTATTAGTACATGGTGCCCTAACCCTAACTCTAAGTGTAATTTTCCTCCAATGGGATTTTCCCATATATTTTACCAGGAAACATAGATAGGGCAGCCTAGAAAAGTCAGTTCCCTCCTAACAATACCAAAGCTCTCCGAGTGTGTTGGCAATGTCCATTTTGCTCTCTTAGTTCATGGTGACTTAACCCTAACCCTAAGTGGAATTTTCCTCCTATAGGATTTTCCCATGTATTTTACCAGGAAACATAGATAGGGCAGGATAGAAAAATCAGTGCCCTCCTAACTATACCCAATTACTGTGAGTTTGTTGATGTCCATTTTGCTCTATTAGTTCATGGTGCCCTAACCCTAACTCTAAGTGCAATATTCCTCCTATGGGATTTTCACATGTATTTTATCAGGAAACATAGATAGCGCAGGCTAGAAAGCTCAGTGCCCTCCTAACCATACCATAGCACTCCGAATGTGTTGCCAATGTCCATTTTGCTCTCTTAGTTCATGGTAACCTAACCCTAACCCTAAGTGGAATTTTCCTCCTATGGGATTTTCCCATGTATTTTACCAGGAAACATAGATAGCGCAGGCTAGAAAAGTCAGTGCCCTCGTAACCATACCCAAGCACTCCGGGTTTGTTGGCGATGTTCATTTTGCTCTACGAGTTCATGGTAATGTAACCCTAACCCTAAGTAGAATTTTCCTCCTATGGTATTTTCCTATGTATTTTACCAGGAAACATAGATAGCGCAGCCTAGAAAAGTCAGTTCCCTCCTAACCATACCAAAGCACTCCGAATGTGTTTCCAATGTCCATTTTGCTCTATTAGTACATGGTGCCCTAACCCTAACTCTAAGTGGAATTTTCCTCCAATGGGATTTTCCCATATATTTTACCAGGAAACATAGATAGGGCAGCCTAGAAAAGTCAGTTCCCTCCTAACAATACCAAAGCTCTCCGAGTGTGTTGGCAATGTCCATTTTTCTCTCTTAGTTCATGGCGACTTAACCCTAACCCTAAGTGGAATTTTCCTCCTATAGGATTTTCCCATGTATTTTACCAGGAAACATAGATAGGGCAGGCTAGAAAAGTCAGTGCCCTCCTAACTATACCCAATTACTGTGAGTTTGTTGATGTCCATTTTGCTCTATTAGTTCATGGTGCCCTAACCCTAACTCTAAGTGCAATTTTCCTCCTATGGGATTTTCACATGTATTTTATCAGGAAACATAGATAGCGCAGGCTAGAAAGCTCAGTGCCCTCCTAACCATACCATAGCACTCCGAATGTGTTGCCAATGTCCATTTTGCTCTATTAGTTCATGGTGCCCTAACCCTAACCCTAAATGGAATTTTACTCCTAAGGGATTTTCCCATGTATTTTACCAGGAAACATAGATAGAGCAGGCTAAAAAGGTCAGGACCCTCTTAACCATACCCAAGGACTCCGAGTTTGTTGATGTCCATTTTGCTCTATTAGTTCATGGTGCCCTAACCCTAACTCTAAGTGCAATTTTCCTCCTATGGGATTTTCCCATGTATTTTTCCAGGAAACATTGATAGAGCAGGCTAAAAAGGTCAGGACCCTCTTAACCATACCCAAGCACTCCGAGTTTGTTGGCGATGTTCATTTTGCTCTACGAGTTCATGACAACGTAACCCTAAGTGGAATTTTCCTTCTATGGGATTTTTCCATGTATTTTACCAGGAAACATAGATAGCGCAGGCTAGAAAGGTCTGTGCCCTCCTAACCATACCCAAGCACTCCGAGTTTGTTGGCGATGTTCATTTTTCTCCACAGGTTCATGGTAACCTAACCCTAACCCTAAGTGGAAATTTCCTCCTATGGGATTTTCCCATGTATTTTACCAGGAAACATAGATAGTGCAGGCTAGAAAGGTCAGTGCCCTCCTAACTATACCCAACAATACGAGTTTTTTGGCAATGTTCATTTTTCTCTATGAGTTTATTGTGACTTAACCCTAACCCTAACCGGAATATTCCTCCAAAGGGATTCTCCCATGTATTTTACCAGGAAAGATAGATAGGGCAGCCTAAAAAAGTCAGTGCCCTCCTAACCATACCCAAGCACTGTGAGTATGTTGGCGATGTCCATTTTGCTCTACGGTTTATGGTCACCTAACTCTAACATTAAGTGGAATTTTGCTCCAATGGGATTTTCCCATGTATTTTATCAGGAAACATAGAAAGGGCAGCCTAGAAAAGTCAGTTCGCTCCTCACCATACTAAAGCACTCCGAGTGTGTTGGCAATGTCCATTTTGCTCTACGAGTTCATGGTAATGTAACCCTAACCCTAAGTAGAATTTTCCTCCTATGGTATTTTCCTATGTATTTTACCAGGAAACATAGATAGCGCAGCCTAGAAAAGTCAGTTCCCTCCTAACCATACCAAAGCACTCCGAATGTGTTTCCAATATCCATTTTGCTCTATTAGTACATGGTGCCCTAACCCTAACTCTAAGTGGAATTTTCCTCCAATGGGATTTTCCCATATATTTTACCAGGAAACATAGATAGGGCAGCCTAGAAAAGTCAGTTCCCTCCTAACAATACCAAAGCTCTCCGAGTGTGTTGGTAATGTCCATTTTTCTCTCTTAGTTCATGGCGACTTAACCCTAACCCTAAGTGGAATTTTCCTCCTATAGGATTTTCCCATGTATTTTACCAGGAAACATAGATAGGGCAGGCTAGAAAAGTCAGTGCCCTCCTAACTATACCCAATTACTGTGAGTTTGTTGATGTCCATTTTGCTCTATTAGTTCATGGTGCCCTAACCCTAACTCTAAGTGCAATTTTCCTCCTATGGGATTTTCACATGTATTTTATCAGGAAACATAGATAGCGCAGGCTAGAAAGCTCAGTGCCCTCCTAACCATACCATAGCACTCCGAATGTGTTGCCAATGTCCATTTTGCTCTATTAGTTCATGGTGCCCTAACCCTAACCCTAAATGGAATTTTACTCCTAAGGGATTTTCCCATGTATTTTACCAGGAAACATAGATAGAGCAGGCTAAAAAGGTCAGGACCCTCTTAACCATACCCAAGGACTGCGAGTTTGTTGATGTCCATTTTGCTCTATTAGTTCATGGTGCCCTAACCCTAACTCTAAGTGCAATTTTCCTCCTATGGGATTTTCCCATGTATTTTTCCAGGAAACATTGATAGAGCAGGCTAAAAAGGTCAGGACCCTCTTAACCATACCCAAGCACTCCGAGTTTGTTGGCGATGTTCATTTTGCTCTACGAGTTCATGACAACGTAACCCTAAGTGGAATTTTCCTTCTATGGGATTTTGCCATGTATTTTACCAGGAAACATAGATAGCGCAGGCTAGAAAGGTCTGTGCCCTCCTAACCATACCCAAGCACTCCGAGTTTGTTGGCGATGTTCATTTTGCTCCACAGGTTCATGGTAACCTAACCCTAACCCTAAGTGGAAATTTCCTCCTATGGGATTTTCCCATGTATTTTACCAGGAAACATAGATAGTGCAGGCTAGAAAGGTCAGTGCCCTCCTAACTATACCCAACAATACGAGTTTTTTGGCAATGTTCATTTTTCTCTATGAGTTTATTGTGACTTAACCCTAACCCTAACCGGAATATTCCTCCAAAGGGATTCTCCCATGTATTTTACCAGGAAAGATAGATAGGGCAGCCTAAAAAAGACAGTGCCCTCCTAACCATACCCAAGCACTGTGAGTATGTTGGCGATGTCCATTTTGCTCTACGGTTTATGGTCACCTAACTCTAACATTAAGTGGAATTTTGCTCCAATGGGATTTTCCCATGTATTTTATCAGGAAACATAGAAAGGGCAGCCTAGAAAAGTCAGTTCGCTCCTCACCATACTAAAGCACTCCGAGTGTGTTGGCAATGTCCATTTTGCTCTACGAGTTCATGGTAATGTAACCCTAACCCTAAGTAGAATTTTCCTCCTATGGTATTTTCCTATGTATTTTACCAGGAAACATAGATAGCGCAGCCTAGAAAAGTCAGTTCCCTCCTAACCATACCAAAGCACTCCGAATGTGTTTCCAATGTCCATTTTGCTCTATTAGTACATGGTGCCCTAACCCTAACTCTAAGTGGAATTTTCCTCCAATGGGATTTTCCCATATATTTTACCAGGAAACATAGATAGGGCAGCCTAGAAAAGTCAGTTCCCTCCTAACAATACCAAAGCTCTCCGAGTGTGTTGGCAATGTCCATTTTGCTCTCTTAGTTCATGGCGACTTAACCCTAACCCTAAGTGGAATTTTCCTCCTATAGGATTTTCCCATGTATTTTACCAGGAAACATAGATAGGGCAGGCTAGAAAAGTCAGTGCCCTCCTAACTATACCCAATTACTGTGAGTTTGTTGATGTCCATTTTGCTCTATTAGTTCATGGTGCCCTAACCCTAACTCTAAGTGCAATTTTCCTCCTATGGGATTTTCACATGTATTTTATCAGGAAACATAGATAGCGCAGGCTAGAAAGCTCAGTGCCCTCCTAACCATACCATAGCACTCCGAATGTGTTGCCAATGTCCATTTTGCTCTATTAGTTCATGGTGCCCTAACCCTAACCCTAAATGGAATTTTACTCCTAAGGGATTTTCCCATGTATTTTACCAGGAAACATAGATAGAGCAGGCTAAAAAGGTCAGGACCCTCTTAACCATACCCAAGCACTCCGAGTTTGTTGGCGATGTTCATTTTGCTCTACGAGTTCATGACAACGTAACCCTAACCCTAAGTGGAATTTTCCTCCTATGGGATTTTCCCATGGATTTTACCAGGAAACATAGATAGCATAGGCTAGAAAGCTCAGTGCCCTCCTAACCATACCATAGCACTCCAAATGTGTTGGCAATGTCCATTTTCCTCTCTTAGTTCATGGTGACTTAACCCTAACCATAAGTGGAATTTTCCTACTATGGGATTTTCCCATGTATTTTTCCAGGAAACATTGATAGAGCAGGCTAAAAAGGTCAGGACCCTCTTAACCATACCCAAGCACTCCGAGTTTGTTGGCGATGTTCATTTTGCTCTACGAGTTCATGACAACGTAACCCTAAGTGGAATTTTCCTTCTATGGGATTTTCCCATGTATTTTACCAGGAAACATAGATAGCGCAGGCTAGAAAGGTCTGTGCCCTCCTAACCATACCCAAGCACTCCGAGTTTGTTGGCGATGTTCATTTTGCTCCACAGGTTCATGGTAACCTAACCCTAACCCTAAGTGGAAATTTCCTCCTATGGGATTTTCCCATGTATTTTACCAGGAAACATAGATAGTGCAGGCTAGAAAGGTCAGTGCCCTCCTAACTATACCCAACAATATGAGTTTTTTGGCAATGTTCATTTTTCTCTATGAGTTTATTGTGACTTAACCCTAACCCTAACCGGAATATTCCTCCAAAGGGATTCTCCCATGTATTTTACCAGGAAAGATAGATAGGGCAGCCTAAAAAAGTCAGTGCCCTCCTAACCATACCCAAGCACTGTGAGTATGTTGGCGATGTCCATTTTGCTCTACGGGTTTATGGTCACCTAACTCTAACATTAAGTGGAATTTTGCTCCAATGGGATTTTCCCATGTATTTTATCAGGAAACATAGAAAGGGCAGCCTAGAAAAGTCAGTTCGCTCCTCACCATACTAAAGCACTCCGAGTGTGTTGGCAATGTCCATTTTGCTCTATGAGTTGATGGTGCCCTAACCCTAACTCTAAGTGGAATTTTCCTCCAATGGGATTTTCCCATGTATTTTACAAGGAAACATAGATAGCGCAGGATAAAAAGGTCAGGTCCCTCTTAACCATACCCGTGCACTCCGAGTTTGTTGACGATATTCATTTTGCTCTACAAGTTCATGGTAACGTAACCCTAACCCTAAGTGGAATTTTCCTCCTATGGTATTTTCCCATGTATTTTACCAGGAAACATAGATAGCGCAGACCAGAAAGCTCAGTGTCCTCCTAACCATACCATAGCACTCCGAATGTGTTGCCAATGTCCATTTTGCTCTATTAGTTCATGGTGCCCTAACCCTAACTCTAAGTGGAATTTTCCTCCTATTGGATTTTCACATATATTTTACCAGGAAACATAGATAGGGCAGCCTAGAAAAGTCAGTGCCCTCCTAACCATACCCAAGCACTCCGAGTTTGTTGGCGATGTTCATTTTGCTCTAGACGTTCATGGTAACCAAACCCTAACTCTAAGTGGAATTTTCCTCCAATGGGATTTTCCCATATATTTTACCATGAAACATAGATAGTGCAGGCTAGAAAAGTCAGTGCCCTCCTAACCATACCAATGCACTCCGAGTTTGTTGGCGATGTTCATTTTGCTCTACGGGTTCATGGTAACCTAACATTAACCCTAAGTGGAATTTTCCTCTTATGGGATTTTCCCATGTATTTTACCAGGAAACATAGATAGGGCCGGCCAGAGAGGTCAGTGCCCTCCTAACCATACCCAAGCACTCCGGGTTTGTTGGCGATGTTCATTTTGCTCTACGAGTTCATGGTAACCTAACCCTAACCCTAAGTGAAATTTTCCTCCTATCGTATTTTCCTATGTATTTTACCAGGAAACATAGATAGCGCAGGCTAGAAAGCTCAGTGCCCTCCTAACCATACCCAAGCACTCCGAGTTTGTTGGCGATGTTCATTTTGCTCTACGAGTTGATGGTAACCTATCACTAACCCTAAATGGAATTTTCCTCCTATGGGATTTTCCCATGTATTTTACCCGAATACATAGATAGCGCAGGCTAGAAAAGTCAGTGCCCTCCTAACCATACCCAAGCACTCCGAGTTTGTTGGTGATATTCATTTTGCTCTACGAGTTCATGGTAACGTAACCCTAACCCTAAGTGGAATTTTCCTCTATGGGATTTTCCCATGTATTTTACCAGGAAACATAGATAGCGCAGGCTAGAAAAGTCAGTGCCCTCCTAACTATACCCAACAATAGGAGTTTGTTGGCAATGTTCATTTTTCTCTATGAGTTTATGGTGACCTAACCCTAAGCCTAAGTGGAATTTTCCTCAAATGGGATTTTTCCATGTATTTCACCAGAAAACATAGATAGCGCAGCCTAGAAAAGTCAGTTCCCTCCTAACCTTACCAAAGCACTCCGAGTGCGTTGGCAATGTTCATTTTGCTTTCTTATTTCATGGAGACTTAACCGTAACCCTAAGTGGAATTTTCCTCATATAGGATTTTCCCATGTATTTTACCAGGAAACATAGATAGGGCAGGCCAGAAAGGTCAGTCCCCTCCTAACCATACCCAAGCACTCTGAGTTTGTTGGCGATGTTCATTTTGCTCTACGAGTTCATGCTAACCTAACCCTAACCCTAAGTGGAATTTTCCTCCAAAGGGATTTTCGCAGGTATTTTACCAGGAAACATAGATAGTGCAGCCTAGAAAAGTCAGTGCCCTCCTAAGCATACCCAAGCACTGTGAGTAATTTGGCGATGTCCATTTTACTCTACGGGTTTATGGTCACCTAACTCTAACATTAATTGGAATTTTGCTCCAATGGGATTTTCCCATGTATTTTACCAGGAAACATAGATAGCGCAGGCTAAAAAGGTCAGGTCCCTGTTAACCATGCCCAAGTACTCCGAGTGTGTTGCCAATGTCCATTTTGCTCTACAAGTTCATGGTGCCCTAACTCTAACCCTAAGTGGAATTTTTCTCCTATGAGATTTTCCCATGTATTTTACCAGGAAACATAGATAGTGCAGGCTAGAAATCTCAGTGCCCTGCTAACCATACCATAGCACTCCGAATGTGTTGCCAATGTCCATTTTGCTCTTTTAGTTCATGGTGCCCTATCCCTAACTCTATGTGGAATTTTCCTCCAATGGAATTTTCCCATATATTTTACCCGGAAACATAGATAGGGCACACTAGAAAAGTCAGTTCCCTCCTAACCATACCAAAGCACTCCGAATGTGTTGGCAATGTCCATTTTGCCCTCTTAGTTCATGGTGACGTAACCCTAATCCTAAGTGGAATTTTCCTCCTATGGGATTTTCCCTTGGATTTTTCCAGGAAACATAGATAGCGCAGGCTAAAAAGGTCAGGTCCCTCTTAACCATACCCGTGCACTCCGAGTTTGTTGACGATATTCATTTTGCTCTACAAGTTCATGGTAACGTAACCCTAACCCTAAGTGGAATTTTCCTCCTATGGTATTTTCCCATGTATTTTACCAGGAAACATAGATAGCGCAGACCAGAAAGCTCAGTGTCCTCCTAACCATACCATAGCACTCCGAATGTGTTGCCAATGTCCATTTTGCTCTATTAGTTCATGGTGCCCTAACCCTAACTCTAAGTGGAATTTTCCTCCTATTGGATTTTCACATATATTTTACCAGGAAACATAGATAGGGCAGCCTAGAAAAGTCAGTGCCCTCCTAACCATACCCAAGCACTCCGAGTTTGTTGGCGATGTTCATTTTGCTCTAGACGTTCATGGTAACCAAACCCTAACTCTAAGTGGAATTTTCCTCCAATGGGATTTTCCCATATATTTTACCATGAAACATAGATAGTGCAGGCTAGAAAAGTCAGTGCCCTCCTAACCATACCAATGCACTCCGAGTTTGTTGGCGATGTTCATTTTGCTCTACGGGTTCATGGTAACCTAACATTAACCCTAAGTGGAATTTTCCTCTTATGGGATTTTCCCATGTATTTTACCAGGAAACATAGATAGGGCAGGCCAGAGAGGTCAGTGCCCTCCTAACCATACCCAAGCACTCCGGGTTTGTTGGCGATGTTCATTTTGCTCTACGAGTTCATGGTAACCTAACCCTAACCCTAAGTGAAATTTTCCTCCTATCGTATTTTCCTATGTATTTTACCAGGAAACATAGATAGCGCAGGCTAGAAAGCTCAGTGCCCTCCTAACCATACCCACTCCGAGTTTGTTGGCGATGTTCATTTTGCTCTACGAGTTGATGGTAACCTATCACTAACCCTAAATGGAATTTTCCTCCTATGGGATTTTCCCATGTATTTTACCCGAATACATAGATAGCGCAGGCTAGAAAAGTCAGTGCCCTCCTAACCATACCCAAGCACTCCGAGTTTGTTGGTGATATTCATTTTGCTCTACAAGTTCATGGTAACGTAACCCTAACCCTAAGTGGAATTTTCCTCTTATGGGATTTTCCCATGTATTTTACCAGGAAACATAGATAGCGCAGGCTAGAAAAGTCAGTGCCCTCCTAACTATACCCAACAATAGGAGTTTGTTGGCAATGTTCATTTTTCTCTATGAGTTTATGGTGACCTAACCCTAAGCCTAAGTGGAATTTTCCTCAAATGGGATTTTTCCATGTATTTCACCAGAAAACATAGATAGCGCAGCCTAGAAAAGTCAGTTCCCTCCTAACCTTACCAAAGCACTCCGAGTGCGTTGGCAATGTTCATTTTGCTTTCTTATTTCATGGAGACTTAACCGTAACCCTAAGTGGAATTTTCCTCATATAGGATTTTCCCATGTATTTTACCAGGAAACATAGATAGGGCAGGCCAGAAAGGTCAGTCCCCTCCTAACCATACCCAAGCACTCTGAGTTTGTTGGCGATGTTCATTTTGCTCTACGAGTTCATGCTAACCTAACCCTAACCCTAAGTGGAATTTTCCTCCAAAGGGATTTTCGCAGGTATTTTACCAGGAAACATAGATAGTGCAGCCTAGAAAAGTCAGTGCCCTCCTAAGCATACCCAAGCACTGTGAGTAATTTGGCGATGTCCATTTTACTCTACGGGTTTATGGTCACCTAACTCTAACATTAATTGGAATTTTGCTCCAATGGGATTTTCCCATGTATTTTACCAGGAAACATAGATAGCGCAGGCTAAAAATGTCAGGTCCCTGTTAACCATGCCCAAGTACTCCGAGTGTGTTGCCAATGTCCATTTTGCTCTAAAAGTTCATGGTGCCCTAACTCTAACCCTAAGTGGAATTTTTCTCCTATGAGATTTTCCCATGTATTTTACCAGGAAACATAGATAGTGCAGGCTAGAAATCTCAGTGCCCTGCTAACCATACCATAGCACTCCGAATGTGTTGCCAATGTCCATTTTGCTCTTTTAGTTCATGGTGCCCTATCCCTAACTCTATGTGGAATTTTCCTCCAATGGAATTTTCCCATATATTTTACCCGGAAACATAGATAGGGCACACTAGAAAAGTCAGTTCCCTCCTAACCATACCAAAGCACTCCGAATGTGTTGGCAATGTCCATTTTGCCCTCTTAGTTCATGGTGACGTAACCCTAATCTTAAGTGGAATTTTCCTCCTATGGGATTTTCCCTTGGATTTTTCCAGGAAACATAGATAGCGCAGGCTAGAAAGGTCAGTGCCCTCCTAACCATACCCAAGCACTCCGAGTTTGTTGGCGATGTTCATTTTGCTCTGCGAGTCCATGGTAACCTATCCCTAACCCTACGTGGAATTTTCCTCCTATGGGATTTTTCCATGTATTGTACCAGGAAACATAGATAGCGCAGGCGAGAAAGGTCAGTGCTTCTAACCATACCCAAGAACTCCGAGTTTGTTGGCGATGTTCATTTTTGCTCTACATGTTCATGCTAAACTAACTCTAAAATTAAGTGGAATTTTGCTCCACTGGGATTTTCCCATGTATTTTACCATGAAACCTAAATAGCGCAGTCTAGAAAGGTCAGTGCCCTCCTAACTATACCCAAACAATACGAGTTTGTTGGCAATGTTAATTTTTCTCTATGGGTTTATGGTGACCTAACCCTAAGCCTAAGTTGAATATTACTCAAATGGGATCTTTCCATGTATTTTACCAGAAAACATAGATAGGGCAGCCTAGAAAAGTAAGTTCCCTCCTAACCATACCAGAGCACTCTGAGTGTGTTGGCAATGTCCATTTTGCTCTATGAGTTCATGATGCCCTAACCCTAACTCTAAGTGGAATTTTCCTCCAATGGGATTTTCCCATGTATTTTACCAAGAAACATAGATAGGGCAGCCTAGCAAAATCAGTCCCTGCTAACCATACCAAAGCACTCCAAGTGTGTTGGCAATGTCCATTTTGCTCTATTAGTTCATGGTGACCTAACCCTAACCATAAGTGGAATTTTCCTCCTATGGGATTTTCCCATGTATTTTACCAGGAAACATAGATAGCGCAGGCTAGAAAGGTCAGTGCCCTCCTAACCATACCCAAGCACTCCGAGTTTGTTGGCGATATTCATTTTGCTCTACGAGTTCATGGTAACGTAACCCTAACCCTAAGTGGAATTTTCCTCCTATGGGATTTTCGCATGTATTTTACCAGGGAAAATAGTGCAGGCTAGAAAGGTCAGTGCCCTCCTAACCATACCCAAGCACTCCGAGTTTGTTGGCGATGTTCATTTTGCTCTACAAGTTCATGGTAACCAAACCCTAACTCTAAGTGGAATTTTCCTCCAATGGGATTTTCCCATATATTTTACCAGGAAACATAGATAGGGCAGCCTAGAAAAGTCAGTTCCCTCCTAACAATACCAAAGCTCTCCGAGTGTGTTGGCAATGTCCATTTTGCTCTCTTAGTTCATGGCGACTTAACCCTAACCCTAAGTGGAATTTTCCTCCTATAGGATTTTCCCATGTATTTTACCAGGAAACATAGATAGGGCAGGCTAGAAAAGTCAGTGCCCTCCTAACTATACCCAATTACTGTGAGTTTGTTGATGTCCATTTTGCTCTATTAGTTCATCGTGCCCTAACCCTAACTAAGTGCAATTTTCCTCCTATGGGATTTTCACATGTATTTTATCTGGAAACATAGATAGGGCAGGCCAGAGAGGTCAGTGCCCTCCTAACCATACCCAAGCACTCCGAGTTTGTTGGCGATGTTCATTTTGCTCTACGAGTTCATGGTAACCTAACATTAACCCTAAGTGGAATTTTCCTTCTATGGGATTTTCCCATGTATTTTACCAGGAAACATAGATAGTGCAGGCTAGCAAAGTCAGTGCCCTCCTAACCATACCCAAGCACTCCGAGTTTGTTGGCGATGTTCATTTTGCTCTACGAGTTCATGGTAACCTAACCCTAACCCTCAGTGAAATTTTCCTCCTATCGTATTTTCCTATGTATTTTACCAGGAAACATAGATAGCGCAGGCTAGAAAGCTCAGTCCCCTCCTAACCATACCCAATCACTCTGAGTTTGTTGGCGATGTTCATTTTGCTCTACAAGTTCATACCAACCTAACCCTAACCCTAAGTGGAATTTTCCTCCAAAGGGATTTTCACATGTATTTTACCAGGAAACATAGATAGGGCAGCCTAGAAAAGTCAGTGCCCTCATAACCATACCCAAGCACTGTGAGTATGTTGGCGATGTCCATTTTCCTCTACGGGTTTATGGTCACCTAACTCTAACATTAAGTGGAATTTTGCTCCAATGGGATTTTCCCATGTATTTTACCAGGAAACATAGATAGGTCAGCCTAGAAAAGTCAGTGCCCTCCTAACCGTACCAAAGCACTCCGAGTGTGTTGGCAATGTCCATTTTGCACTCTTAGTTCATGGTGACTTAACCCTAACCCTAAGTGGAATTTTCCTCCTATGGGATTTTCCCATGTATTTTACCAGGAAAATAGATAGCGCAGGCTAGAAAGGTCAGTGCCCTCCTAACCATACCCAAGCACTCCAAGTTTGTTGGCGATGTTCATTTTGCTCTACAAGTTCATGGTAACCAAACCCTAACTCTAAGTGGAATTTTCCTCCAATGGGATTTTCCCATATATTTTACCAGGAAACATAGATAGTGCAGGCTAGAAAAGTCAGTGCCCTCCTAACCATACCCATGCACTCCGGGTTTGTTGGCAATGTTCATTTTGCTCTACGGGTTCATGGTAACCTAACATTAACCCTAAGTGGAATTTTCCTCCTATAGTATTTTCCCATGTATTTTTCCAGGAAACATAGATAGCGCAGGCTAGAAAGATCAGTGCCCTCCTAACCATACCCAAGCACTCTGAGTTTGTTGGCGATGTTCATTTTGCTCTACGAGTTCATGGTAACATAACCCTAACCCTAAATGGAATTTTCCTCCTATGGGATTTTCCCATGTATTTTACCAGGAAACATAGATAGCGCAGGCTAGAAAGGTCAGTGCCCTCCTAACTATACCCAACAATAGGAGTTTGTTGGCAATGTCCATTTTTCTCTATGAGTTTACGGTGACCTAACCCTAAGCCTAAGTGGAATTTTCCTCAAATGGGATTTTTCCATGTATTTCACCAGAAAACATAGATAGCGCAGCCTAGAAAAGTCAGTTCCCTCCTAACCTTACCAAAGCACTCCGAGTGCGTTGGCAATGTTCATTTTGCTTTCTTATTTCATGGTGACTTAACCCTAACTCTAAGTTGAATTTCCCTCCAATGGGATTTTCCCATATATTTTACCAGGAAACATAGATAGGGTAGCCTCGAAAAGTCAGTTCCCTCCTAACCATACCAAAGCATTCCGAGTGTGTTGGCAATGTCCATTTTGGTCTACAAGTTCATGGTAACCTAACCCTAACCCTAAGTGGAATTTTCCTCCTATGGGATTTTCCCCTGTATTTTACCAGGAAACATCGATAGGGCAGCCTAGAAAAGTCAGTTCCCTCCTAACCAGACCAAAGCACTCCGAGTGTGTTGGCAATGTCCATTTTGCTCTCTTAGTTCATGGTAACCTAATCCTAACCCTAAGTGGAATTTTCCTCCTATGGGATTTTCCCATGTATTTTACCAGGAAACATAGATAGCGCAGGCTAGAAAAGTCAGTGCCCTCGTAACCATACCCAAGCACTCCGGGTTTGTTGGCGATGTTCATTTTGCTCTACGAGTTCATGGTAATGTAACCCTAACCCTAAGTAGAATTTTCCTCCTATGGTATTTTCCTATGTATTTTACCAGGAAACATCGATAGCGCAGCCTAGAAAAGTCAGTTCCCTCCTAACCATACCAAAGCACTCCGAATGTGTTTCCAATGTCCATTTTGCTCTATTAGTACATGGTGCCCTAACCCTAACTCTAAGTGGAATTTTCCTCCAATGGGATTTTCCAATATATTTTACCAGGAAACATAGATAGGGCAGCCTAGAAAAGTCAGTTCCCTCCTAACAATACCAAAGCTCTCCGAGTGTGTTGGCAATGTCCATTTTGCTCTCTTAGTTCATGGCGACTTAACCCTAACCCTAAGTGGAATTTTCCTCCTATAGGATTTTCCCATGTATTTTACCAGGAAACATAGATAGGGCAGGCTAGAAAAGTCAGTGCCCTCCTAACTATCCCCAATTACTGTGAGTTTGTTGATGTCCATTTTGCTCTATTAGTTCATGGTGCCCTAACCCTAACTCAAAGTGCAATTTTCCTCCTATTGGATTTTCACATGTATTTTATCAGGAAACATAGATAGCGCAGGCTAGAAAGCTCAGTGCCCTCCTAACCATACCATAGCACTCCGAATGTGTTGCCAATGTCCATTTTGCTCTATTAGTTCATGGTTCCCTAACCCTAACCCTAAATGGAATTTTACTCCTAAGGGATTTTCCCATGTATTTTACCAGGAAACATAGATAGAGCAGGCTAAAAAGGTCAGGACCCTCTTAACCATACCCAAGGACTCCGAGTTTGTTGATGTCCATTTTGCTCTATTAGTTCATGGTGCCCTAACCCTAACTCTAAGTGCAATTTTCCGCCTATGGGATTTTCCCATGTATTTTTCCAGGAAACATTGATAGAGCAGGCTAAAAAGGTCAGGACCCTCTTAACCATACCCAAGCACTCCGAGTTTGTTGGCGATGTTCATTTTGCTCTACGAGTTCATGACAACGTAACCCTAACCCTAAGTGGAATTTTCCTCCTATGGGATTTTCCCATGGATTTTACCAGGAAACATAGATAGCATAGGCTAGAAAGCTCAGTGCCCTCCTAACCATACCATAGCACTCCAAATGTGTTGGCAATGTCCATTTTCCTCTCTTAGTTCATGGTGACTTAACCCTAACCATAAGTGGAATTTTCCTACTATGGGATTTTCCCATGTATTTTTCCAGGAAACATTGATAGAGCAGGCTAAAAAGGTCAGGACCCTCTTAACCATACCCAAGCACTCCGAATTTGTTGGCGATGTTCATTTTGCTCTACGAGTTCATGACAACGTAACCCTAAGTGGAATTTTCCTCCTATGGGATTTTCCCATGTATTTTACCAGGAAACATAGATAGCGCAGGCTAGAAAGGTCTGTGCCCTCCTAACCATACCCAAGCACTCCGAGTTTGTTGGCGATGTTCATTTTGCTCCACAGGTTCATGGTAACCTAACCCTAACCCTAAGTGGAAATTTCCTCCTATGGGATTTTCCCATGTATTTTACCAGGAAACATAGATAGTGCAGGCTAGAAAGGTCAGTGCCCTCCTAACTATACCCAACAATATGAGTTTTTTGGCAATGTTCATTTTTCTCTATGAGTTTATTGTGACTTAACCCTAACCCTAACCGGAATATTCCTCCAAAGGGATTCTCCCATGTATTTTACCAGGAAAGATAGATAGGGCAGCCTAAAAAAGTCAGTGCCCTCCTAACCATACCCAAGCACTGTGAGTATGTTGGCGATGTCCATTTTGCTCTACGGGTTTATGGTCACCTAACTCTAACATTAAGTGGAATTTTGCTCCAATGGGATTTTCCCATGTATTTTATCAGGAAACATAGAAAGGGCAGCCTAGAAAAGTCAGTTCGCTCCTCACCATACTAAAGCACTCCGAGTGTGTTGGCAATGTCCATTTTGCTCTATGAGTTGATGGTGCCCTAACCCTAACTCTAAGTGGAATTTTCCTCCAATGGGATTTTCCCATGTATTTTACAAGGAAACATAGATAGCGCAGGATAAAAAGGTCAGGTCCCTCTTAACCATACCCGTGCACTCCGAGTTTGTTGACGATATTCATTTTGCTCTACAAGTTCATGGTAACGTAACCCTAACCCTAAGTGGAATTTTCCTCCTATGGTATTTTCCCATGTATTTTACCAGGAAACATAGATAGCGCAGACCAGAAAGCTCAGTGTCCTCCTAACCATACCATAGCACTCCGAATGTGTTGCCAATGTCCATTTTGCTCTATTAGTTCATGGTGCCCTAACCCTAACTCTAAGTGGAATTTTCCTCCTATTGGATTTTCACATATATTTTACCAGGAAACATAGATAGGGCAGCCTAGAAAAGTCAGTGCCCTCCTAACCATACCCAAGCACTCCGAGTTTGTTGGCGATGTTCATTTTGCTCTAGACGTTCATGGTAACCAAACCCTAACTCTAAGTGGAATTTTCCTCCAATGGGATTTTCCCATATATTTTACCATGAAACATAGATAGTGCAGGCTAGAAAAGTCAGTGCCCTCCTAACCATACCAATGCACTCCGAGTTTGTTGGCGATGTTCATTTTGCTCTACGGGTTCATGGTAACCTAACATTAACCCTAAGTGTAATTTTCCTCTTATGGGATTTTCCCATGTATTTTATCAGGAAACATAGATAGGGTAGGCCAGAGAGGTCAGTGCCCTCCTAACCATACCCAAGCACTCCAGGTTTGTTGGCGATGTTCATTTTGCTCTACGAGTTCATGGTAACCTAACCCTAACCCTAAGTGAAATTTTCCTCCTATCGTATTTTCCTATGTATTTTACCAGGAAAAATAGATAGCGCAGGATAGAAAGCTCAGTGCCCTCCTAACCATACCCAAGCACTCCGAGTTTGTTGGCGATGTTAATTTTGCTCTACGAGTTGATGGTAACCTATCACTAACCCTAAATGGAATTTTCCTCCTATGGGATTTTCCCATGTATTTTACCCGAATACATAGATAGCGCAGGCTAGAAAAGTCAGTGCCCTCCTAACCATACCCAAGCACTCCGAGTTTGTTGGTGATATTCATTTTGCTCTACAAGTTCATGGTAACGTAACCCTAACCCTAAGTGGAATTTTCCTCTTATGGGATTTTCCCATGTATTTTACCAGGAAACATAGATAGCGCAGGCTAGAAAAGTCAGTGCCCTCCTAACTATACCCAACAATAGGAGTTTGTTGGCAATGTTCATTTTTCTCTATGAGTTTATGGTGACCTAACCCTAACCCTAAGTGGAATTTTCCTCAAATGGGATTTTTCCATGTATTTCACCAGAAAACATAGATAGCGCAGCCTAGAAAAGTCAGTTCCCTCCTAACCTTACCAAAGCACGCCGAGTGTGTTGGCAATGTTCATTTTGCTTTCTTATTTCATGGTGACTTAACCCTAACCCTAAGTGGAATTTTCCTCATATAGGATTTTCCCATGTATTTTACCAGGAAACATAGATAGGGCAGGCCAGAAAGGTCAGTCCCCTCCTAACCATACCCAAGCACTCTGAGTTTGTTGGCGATGTTCATTTTGCTCTACGAGTTCATGCTAACCTAACCCTAACCCTAAGTGGAATTTTCCTCCAAAGGGATTTTCGCAGGTATTTTACCGGGAAACATAGATAGTGCAGCCTAGAAAAGTCAGTGCCCTCCTAAGCATACCCAAGCACTGTGAGTAATTTGACGATGTCCATTTTACTCTACGGGTTTATGGTCACCTAACTCTAACATTAATTGGAATTTTGCTCCAATGGGATTTTCCAATGTATTTTATCAGGAAACATAGATAGGGCAGCCTAGAAAAGTCAGTTCGCTCATCACCATTCTAAAGCACTCCGAGTGTGTTGGCAATGTCCATTTTGCTCTATAATTTCATGGTGCCCTAACCCTAACTCTAAGTGGAATTTTCCTCCAATGGGATTTTCTCATGTATTTTACCAGGAAACATAGATAGCGCAGGCTAAAAAGGTCAGGTCCCTGTTAACCATGCCCAAGTACTCCGAGTGTGTTGCCAATGTCCATTTTGCTCTACAAGTTCATGGTGCCCTAACTCTAACCCTAAGTGGAATTTTTCTCCTATGAGATTTTCCCATGTATTTTACCAGGAAACATAGATAGTGCAGGCTAGAAATCTCAGTGGCCTGCCAACCATACCATAGCATTCCGAATGTGTTGCCAATGTCCATTTTGCTCTTTTAGTTCATGGTGCCCTATCCCTAACTCTATGTGGAATTTTCCTCCAATGGAATTTTCCCATATATTTTACCCGGAAACATAGATAGGGCACACTAGAAAAGTCAGTTCCCTCCTAACCATACCAAAGCACTCCGAATGTGTTGGCAATGTCCATTTTGCCCTCTTAGTTCATGGTGACGTAACCCTAATCCTAAGTGGAATTTTCCTCCTATGGGATTTTCCCTTGGATTTTTCCAGGAAACATAGATAGCGCAGGCTAGAAAGGTCAGTGCCCTCCTAACCATACCCAAGCACTCCGAGTTTGTTGGCGATGTTCATTTTGCTCTACGAGTCCATGGTAACCTATCCCTAACCGTACGTGGAATTTTTCTCCCATGGGATTTTTCCATGTATTGTACCAGGAAACATAGATAGCGCAGGCGAGAAAGGTCAGTGCTTCTAACCATACCCAAGAACTCCGAGTTTGTTGGCGATGTTCATTTTTGCTCTACATGTTCATGCTAAACTAACTCTAAAATTAAGTGGAATTTTGCTCCACTGGGATTTTCCCATGTATTTTACCATGAAACCTAAATAGCGCAGTCTAGAAAGGTCAGTGCCCTCCTAACTATACCCAAACAATACGAGTTTGTTGGCAATGTTAATTTTTCTCTATGGGTTTATGGTGACCTAACCCTAAGCCTAAGTTGAATATTACTCAAATGGGATCTTTCCATGTATTTTACCAGAAAACATAGATAGGGCAGCCTAGAAAAGTAAGTTCCCTCCTAACTATACCAGAGCACTCTGAGTGTGCTGGCAATTTCCATTTTGCTCTATGAGTTCATGATGCCCTAACCCTAACTCTAAATGGAATTTTCCTCCAATGGGATTTTCCCATGTATTTTACCAGGAAACATAGATAGGGCAGCCTAGCAAAATCAGTCCCTGCTAACCATACCAAAGCACTCCGAGTGTGTTGGCAATGTCCATTTTGCTCTATTAGTTCATGGTGACCTAACCCTAACCATAAGTGGAATTTTCCTCCTATGGGATTTTCCCATGTATTTTACCAGGAAACATAGATAGCGCAGGCTAGAAAGGTCAGTGCCCTCCTAACTATACGCAAGCAATACGAGTTTGTTGGCGATGTTCATTTTGCTCTACGAGTTCATGATAACGTAACCCTAACCCTAAGTGGAATTTTCCTCCTATGGGATTTTCCCTTGGATTTTTCCAGGAAACATAGATAGCGCAGGCTAGAAAGGTCAGTGCCCTCCTAACCATACCCAAGCACTCCTCGTTTGTTGGCGATGTTCATTTTGCTCTACGAGTTCATGGTAACCTAACCCTAACCCTACGTGGAATTTTCCTCCTATGGGATTTTTCCATGTATTGTACCAGGAAACATAGATAGCGCAGGCGAGAAAGGTCAGGTCCCTGTTAACCATGCCCAAGTACTCCGAGTGTGTTGCCAATGTCCATTTTGCTCTACAAGTTCATGGTGCCCTAACTCTAACCCTAAGTGGAATTTTTCTCCTATGAGATTTTCCCATGTATTTTACCAGGAAACATAGATAGTGCAGGCTAGAAATCTCAGTGCCCTGCTAACCATACCATAGCATTCCGAATGTGTTGCCAATGTCCATTTTGCTCTTTTAGTTCATGGTGCCCTAACCCTAACTCTACGTGGAATTTTCCTCCAATGGAATTTTCCCATATATTTTACCAGGAAACATAGATAGGGCACACTAGAAAAGTCAGTTCCCTCCTAACCATACCAAAGCACTCCGAATGTGTTGGCAATGTCCATTTTGCCCTCTTAGTTCATGGTGAGTTAACCCTAATCCTAAGTGGAATTTTCCTCCTATGGGATTTTCCCATGTATTTTACCAGGAAACATAGATAGAGCAGGCTAAGACGGTCAGGGCCCTCTTAACCATACCCAAGCACTCCGCGTTTCTTGGCGATGTTCATTTTGCTCTACGAGTTCATGGTAACGAAACCCTAACCCTAAGTGGAATTTTCCTCCTATGGGATTTTCCCATGTATTTTACCAGGAAACATAGATAGCGCAGGCTAGAAAGGTCAGTGCCCTCGTAACCATACCCAAGCACTCCGAGTTTGTTGGCGATGTTCATTTTGCTCTACGAGTTCATGGTAACCTAACCCTAACCCTACGTGGAATTTTCCTCCTATGGGATTTTTCCATGTATTGTACCAGGAAACATAGATAGCGCAGGCGAGAAAGGTCAGTGCTTCTAACCATACCCAAGAACTCCGAGTTTGTTGGCGATGTTCATTTTTGCTCTACATGTTCATGCTAAACTAACTCTAAAATTAAGTGGAATTTTGCTCCTATGGGATTTTCCCATGTATTTTACCATGAAACCTAAATAGCGCAGTCTAGAAAGGTCAGTGCCCTCCTAACTATACCCAAACAATACGAGTTTGTTGGCAATGTTAATTTTTCTCTATGGGTTTATGGTGACCTAACCCTAAGCCTAAGTTGAATATTACTCAAATGGGATCTTTCCATGTATTTTACCAGGAAACATAGATAGCGCAGGCTAGAAAGGTCAGTGCCCTCCTAACTATACCCAAGCACTCCGAGTGTGTTGGCAATGTCCATTTTGCTCTACGAGTTCATGGTAACCTAACCCTAACCCTAAGTGGAATTTTCCTCCTATGGGATTTTCCCATGTATTTTACCAGGAAACATAGATAGCGCAGGGTAGAAAGGTCAGTGCCCTCCTAACCATACTCAAGCACTCCGAGTTTGTTGGCGATGTTCATTTTGCTCTACGAGTTCATGGTAACCTATCCCTAACCCTAAGTGGAATTTTCCTCCAATGGGATTTTCCCATGTATTTTACCAGGAGACATAGATAGGGCAGTCTAAAAAAGTCAGTGCCCTCCTAACCATACCCAAGCATTCTGACTGTGTTGGCGATGTTCATTTTGCTCTACGATTTCATGGTAACCTAATACTAACCCTAAGTGGAATTTTCCTCCTATGGGATTTTCCCATGTATTTTACCAGGAAACATAGATAGGGCATTCTAAAAAAGTTAGTGCCCTCCTAACTATACCCAAGATCTCCGAATGTGTTGGCAATGTCCATTTTGCTCTACGAGTTGATGGTAACCTAACCCTACCCCTAAGTGGAATTTTCCTCCTATAGGATTTTCCCATGTATTTTACCAGGAAACATAGATAGCGCAGGGTAGAAAGGTCAGTGCCCTCCTAAACATACTCAAGCACTCCGAGTTTGTTGGCGATGTTCATTTTGCTCTACGACTTCATGGTAACCTAACCCTAAGTGGAATTTTCCTCCAATGGGATTTTCCATGTATTTTACCAGGAAACATAGATAGGGCAGCCTAGAAAAGTCAGTACCCTCCTAACCATACCCAAGCAATCCGAGTTTGTTGGCGATGTTCATTTTGCTCTACGAGTTCATGGTAACCTATCCCTAACCCTAAGTGGAATTTTCCTCCAATGGGATTTTCCCATGTATTTTACCAGGAGACATAGATAGGGCAGTCTAAAAAAGTCAGTGCCCTCCTAACCATACCCAAGCAATCCGAGTTTCTTGGCGATGTTCATTTTGCTCTACGAGTTCATGGTAACCTATCCATGGGATTTTCCGATGTATTTTACCAGGAAACATAGATAGGGCATTCTAAAAAAGTCAGTGCCCTCCTAACTGTACCCAAGCATTCTGACTGTGTTGGCGATGTTCATTTTGCTCTACGAGTTCATGGTAACCTAACCCTAACCCTAAGTGGAATTTTCCTCCTATGGGATTTTCTCATGTATTTTACCAGGAAACATAAATAGCGCAGGCTAGAAATGTCAGTGCCCTCCTAACCATACCCAAACACTCCGAGTTTGTTGGCAATGTCCATTTTGCTCTATTAGTTCATGGTGACCTAACCCTAACCCTAAGTAGAATTTTCCTCCAATGGGATTTTCCTATGTATTTTACCAGGAAACATAGATAGCGCAGGAAGAAAGGTCAGTGCCCTCCTTAACCATACCCAAGCACTCGATGGTTGGCGATGGTCATTTTGCTCTCCGAGTTTATGGTAAAAACTAACCCTAAGGAATTTCCTCTATGGGGATGTTCCAATGTATTTTACCAGGAAAAATATGATAGCGCCACGGTTAGAAAGGTCAGTGCCCTCCTAACCATAATCCAAGCACTCGAGTTTGTTGGCGATGGCATTTGGCTCTACGACTTCATGGGTAACCAAAACCCTAAGTGGAATTTTGCCCTCCAATAGGAATGCCATGTATTTTACCAGGAAAACATAGATAGCGCAGGCTCTAGAAAGATCTAGTTCCCTCCTAAACCTACCCAAGCACTCTGAGTTTGTGGGGAGTTCATTTTGCTCTACGAGTTCATGGTAACATAACCCTAACCCTAAATGGAATTTTCCTCCTATGGGATTTTCCCATGTATTTTACCAGGAAACATAGATAGCGCAGGCTAGAAAGGTCAGTGCCCTCCTAACTATACCCAACAATAGGAGTTTGTTGGCAATGTCCATTTTTCTCTATGAGTTTACGGTGACCTAACCCTAAGCCTAAGTGGAATTTTCCTCAAATGGGATTTTTCCATGTATTTCACCAGAAAACATAGATAGCGCAGCCTAGAAAAGTCAGTTCCCTCCTAACCTTACCAAAGCACTCCGAGTGCATTGGCAATGTTCATTTTGCTTTCTTATTTCATGGTGACTTAACCCTAACTCTAAGTTGAATTTTCCTCCAATGGGATTTTCCCATATAATTTACCAGGAAACATAGATAGGGTAGCCTCGAAAAGTCAGTTCCCTCCTAATCTTACCCAAGCACTCCGAGTGCGTTGGCAATGTCCATTTTGCTCTCTTAGTTCATGGTGACTTAACCCTAACCCTAAGTGGAATTTTCCTCCTATGGGATTTTCCCATGTATTTTACCAGGAAACATAGATAGCGCAGACTACAAACCTCAGTGCCCTACTAACCATACCATAGCACTCCGAATGTGTTGCCAATGTCCATTTTTCTCTATTAGTTCATGGTGCCCTAACCCTAACTCTAAGTGGAATTTTCCTCCTATGGGATTTTCACATGTATTTTAACAAGAAACATAGATAGGGCAGGCTAAAAATGTGAGGACCCTCTTAACCATACCCAAGCACTCCACGTTTGTTGGCGATGTTCATTTTGCTCTACAAGTTCATGGTAACGTAACCCTAACCCTAAGTGGAATTTTCCTCCTATGGGATTTACCCATGGATTTTACCAGGAAACATAGATAGCGCAGGCTAGAAAGCTCAGTGCCCTCCTAACCATACCCAAACACACCGAGTTTGTTGGCAATATTCATTTTGCTCTATGAGTTCATGGTAACCTAACCCTAACCCTAAATGGAATTTTCCTCCTATGGGATTTTCCCATGTATTTTACCCGAAAACATAGATAGGGCAGCCTAGAAAAGTCAGTTTCCTCCTAACCATAACCAAGCACTGTGAGTATGCTGGCGATGTCCATTTTGCTCTATGAGTTCATGGTGCTCTAACCCTAACTCTAAGTGGAATTTTCCTCCAATGGGATTTTCCCATGTATTTTACCAGGAAACATAGATAGGGCAGGCTAGAACGTTCAGTGCCCTCCTAACGATACCGAAGCACTCCGAGTATGTTGGCAATGTCCATTTTGCTCTATTAGTTCATGGTGCCCTAACCCTAACTCTAAGTGGAATTTTCCTCCAATGGGATTTTCCCATGTATTTTACCAGGAAACATAGAGAGGGCAGGCTAGAAAAGTCAGTTCCCTCCTAACCATATCCAAGCACTCCATTTTTCTTGGCGATATTCATTTTGCTCTACGAGTTCATGGTAACGTAACCCTAACCCTAAGTGAAATTTTTCTCCAAAGGGATTTTCCCATGTATTTCACCAGGAAACATAGATAGGGCAGCCTAGAAAAGTCAGTTCCCTCCTAACCATACCCAAGCACTCCGCGTTTCTTGGCGATGTTCATTTTGCTCTACGAGTTCATGGTAACGAAACCCTAACCCTAAGTGGAATTTTCCTCCTATGGGATTTTCCCATGTATTTTACCAGGAAACATAGATAGCGCAGGCTAGAAAGGTCAGTGCCCTCCTAACTATACGCAAGCAATACGAGTTTGTTGGCATTGTTCATTTTGCTCTACAAGTTCATGGTAACGTAACCCTAACCCTAAGTGGAATTTTCCTCCTATGGGATTTTCCCTTGGATTTTTCCAGGAAACATAGAGAGGGCAGGCTAGAAAAGTCAGTTCCCTCCTAACCATATCCAAGCACTCCATTTTTCTTGGCGATATTCATTTTGCTCTACGAGTTCATGGTAACGTAACCCTAACCCTAAGTGAAATTTTCCTCCAAAGGGATTTTCCCATGTATTTCACCAGGAAACATAGATAGAGCAGGCTAAGACGGTCAGGGCCCTCTTAACCATACCCAAGCACTCCGCGTTTCTTGGCGATGTTCATTTTGCTCTACGAGTTCATGGTAACGAAACCCTAACCCTAAGTGGAATTTTCCTCCTATGGGATTTTCCCATGTATTTTACCAGGAAACATAGATAGCGCAGGCTAGAAAGGTCAGTGCCCTCCTAACCATACCCAAGAACTCCGAGTTTGTTGGCGATGTTCATTTTGCTCTACGAGTTCATGGTAACCTAACCCTAACCCTACGTGGAATTTTCCTCCTATGGGATTTTTCCATGTATTGTACCAGGAAACATAGATAGCGCAGGCGAGAAAGGT